>NC_045427.1:382847525-383147525 GCF_902635505.1 Sarcophilus harrisii | reverse complement strand
AAAAGCTCAGAAATGATCTCCTCATCCTCCTCCTCTTCTCCTTTTCTTCTTCCTCGTTGTTTTTCCCTGTTTTTCCCTTTTTGCTGTTTCTATATTTCCCTTTTTTGTGTCTTCATAGGTTGGAAATGGTAATAGAACTCTAATGCCAGTTCAGGTAATATTTCCACCATGAAGTTTTCCCTTATTTCTTGGCTTAAAGTATTCTCTCCCTTCTCAAAATTTTCCCAGTACCCTTTGTCTGGACCCCCTTCTCCCCATAACACATTCAACACATTGTATTTATGTATTTATTTTTATTTAAATAAATATTATATATTTATTTGGGGCAACTACATAGATAAATACATGACCTGAAGTCAAGAAAACAATGTTCAAATATGGCCAGGAGGGACACTTAAGATTTGTATGACTCTAGACAAGTCATTTAATCCTATTTGTCTCAGTTTCCTCATCTGTAAAATGATTTGGAGAAGGAAATGGCAAACCACTCCTGTATTTTTGTCCAAATGGGATCATGAAGTCGGACATAACTGAAATGACTATAAATTACATATATATTTATTTGTATATAGTCTATGTTTATAGACTACAAATTCTTTCCAACAAATAGCAGTTATTAACTCTTAATGTGTACAAAAGAAGCTATGTGGTCAATTGAAGAAGGCCAGTCCTGAGTCAAGATTATCTGACTGCCTCTAACATATACTTGCTATGTGATTCTGGGCAAGTCATCTAACCTCTCAATGCCTTCAAGTAACTCGCCATGATGATAAATTGCAGAGAAATTGTTGGTGTGCATTAGTAGAAAGGAATTCTTCCTCATGGTTTTTCCTTACACCTATGAAAACATAGATATAATTTTTTAATGTGATGCACGAAGCTAAGATACAGAGGATGCATAATCAAAATGAAACAAAATACCTGCCCTCAAGAAGCTTATATTCTAGTATATACAACAAATAAATGCAAATGCAAGATAATTGAGGAAAGAAATAATATTAAGCAGTGGGAGGCTCAAGGAAGACAAACACCTAATCAAAGCCTAGTAGGATTCTGAGAAGTGGAGTATATTATGACTAGAACCTGTGTAAGGTCAAATTTGAACTCAGATCTCTTCCAGGCTGCCAGCCCAGCATGTGCTGCCTATAGAAGGAGGGGTTTAGTTAGACTCTATGACCCCTATAAATCCTTCTCAATTCTAAATCTCTGTTTATATCATCTTTCTCTGACTGGGAAGTAGTGACAAAGGCAGAGAGAGAATCAAAATTCAAGTTTTGATTCCCAATCCAATGTTCTTTCCATCCCACTGCTATTGCCTCCCTCACAGATAAATACTTGTTAATGGATTTCTGGGCAATTGTGAAGCCCTGCATTTCCTTCACCACTGAGGTGGGTGGAGTTGAGCTCTCTGACCAGTTTAGGACTGGCAGGGCTCCCTCAGAGTCCAGAGGCTTCCAAATAGGCAGCAAGCCATTCCTGTCACTGAGAACTCACCCCCAGGAACCCAAGCCCACCACCATCCCTTTGTAAAGTCTTTAATGGTTATGACCAGTCAGTGATTTTTTTTTTTTTGTCAAATGCCACGGCCACCTAGGCTTTCGATGGAAAGCCCTCCATGGCATAGACTAGGGTGCATAAGGCAGGCCAGCAGTTGTGGAGCTAAGCCCCAGGGCACTTCTTGGTGGCCTGCCCCAGCAGCTATAAATATTCACAGCTCATTTGAGCCACAACTGGAAATTGTCCTGTCCTTCTCTTCAGAATTCAGGCCCATGGAAGCAGTTGCTTCTCAGCAGCACGCTGGGGGGAAGGGGAGGGAAGAAGGTGGAAAGGGGGGCCTCGACAGTTGCCCAGCGCCAATCTGGGGTTGCTAGGCAACAGCACACCCTCATATAAAGAACGAAGGCTATGGAAGAGCTGACAATATTGTGGAATTGTGATCACAAGAGCAAACATGAAGGAGAGCAAATACAATCTGTTCAAAGAAGATCTTCAAAATTGAAATGTGATTTTAAAAAATACTTAGCCAGTAGTTGGTTCATATTAAACAAAGCCATGAAATTAATAAAGAAAGTTATTGCCTTTAAACAGAGAACCAGACGTCTGTAAAATGTCAGTGATGTTTTGGTCTAAGCAAGAAAGGCTCACTGTGAGCCTTAATTTTCCCATCTATAAAATGTGTGACTTGGGGGTTAGGGGAGGCAATAAGGTCCTTTTCAAGTCTTAAAAAAAAAACAACCAAACATATTCTCATTTTACATTGCCCATCTTCCTACAATCTTGGCTCCAACTAAATTGACCTGCTAACTGTTCCCTATATAGCTAATTCTCACTTTATATAAGTGGACTGCTCTGTAGACCTCTAAAGTGATTTTTATATAGAAAGTTTCACTCTGGTGAAGGGAAGAGGCTGACATACTGTTCAAGGATACGTGGGACTGCGGACAAAGAAGCAAGAATAGAAGGGGGAACACAAAGCTAGGGCCAGCCATACGGGGTTTCAGAGGCAGTGATTCCCACTTCCTAGTTCTTTGTAGCAATAGTGGGGTGGGGTGGTAAACAGAGTTGTTCAGGCACTCTTCATACACTTAGTCATACCCACTCTACTACTGTCTCCTTGCTTAGATGGATTTCCTAATATAAACATCCTCTCTCTACTCTAGGAAATTGTAACAAAAGAATCTATGATTCTTTATTTTTCTAGCTCTAGCTGAGCCCCCATCAAGGATAGTACTCTGGGAAAAAAAAATTTCAGTTTTAAATCTCTTCTCTCTTCAGATGCTCTCCTCAACTGATTTCTCACAACCACATTTCAAACAAATACACCAGGACCAGAAAATCCTTATATTATCAGAGTTTGTTATTTTTTTTAAATAAATGTTCAAAACAAATTTTAAGAAATAGATTTTCTCTGTCAATAAAAAGTTATAATTATTTAAAAAAGAAATATTTATAAATAAAAATGCAATAAAATGCAAAAAAAAAAAAAAAGAAATAGATTTTCTCTGTGCTTAGAGAAAAAAGTTCTAAAGTCCTTTGAGAGAGTCCAAAGGGAGAAAGGAAATACAGAATTACTACCTTGGGGATCTACAATGGAAGTTTGGAGATGGAGATTTTTGTCAAATGGAATACTGTCTCAAGGGCCATGAGACTATAGTAAATTTTCACCTAGTCAGTGGCTAGGTTCTCCTTCCAACTCAATCAGGAAGAAATTTATTCACACTTCCTAAAAGTATTCTGTAGCATGGCCACAACTGTACAAACAACTTGTATAAATAAGATATATATAGGATTAATTGGAGACAAACAATAGAAGAAAAGCCCTAGCATTAAGAAGGGATAAAGAAAGGTTTCTTAAAGAATGTGGGACTTTAATTGAGACTTGAAGATGAACCCAGAGAAACTAGGAGTCAAAGATGATGAGGAAGAAAAAACTATAAGCACAGGAGACGGTAAGCAAAAACATTCAGAGCTAAGTGTCCTGTTCAAGGAAGAGTAAGGAGCTAGGTGATGCCATAGTGCATGGAGTGCTGGACCTGGAATCAAGAAGACTCATCTTCCTGAGTTCAAATCTGCCCTCAGTCACTTATTAAATATATGATTCTGAGCAAATAACTTAACTCTGTTTGCCTCAGTTTCTTTATCTGTAAAAAAAATAATAAGCTGAAGAAGGAAATGGCAAACCATAACTCCAGTAACTTTGCCAAGAAAACCCTAAATGTAGTCATATGACTGACCAATAAAGGAGGTCAAAATCACTGGGTCATAGATTATATGACAGCATAATCTCTTCACCTTTCTGAGCCTCAACTTCCCCATTTGCTAAATAAAAGAGTTAGACTAGATGATCTAAGATTCTCTGGTCCTATAAAAAAAAAAAAAAACACCAACTATTGAGCTTTAATGAACCTAGAGGAAGCAGCTGGATCCCTCTATTGGGCAGCAAATGGACCCATTTCTCAAGAGTTCATCTTGCTGAGTCATGCAAAACTTAATTAAATGTAGAGAAATGATGTTTCATTCTTGGGAGAAGAACAAAAGGTTCCTTTTGCTAAAGGAGGTAAAGAGGGAATATGTCAACAGTGACAATTCACCATTTTTCATCTTGAGTCCTTCTCTCATACTCACTGCAAAAGCTGATGCTGCCCAAAGCTACAGTTTTTGCCTCAGACATTCTATATCCTATGCATGACTGCTCCCATCATACCAAATCAGGAAAAGGGCATTTCCCCCTGACCCAACTCATACATATTCTCACAGAGCTTAGGTTGAATAGAATCCTCACTTAGTTACAGAATAATCAGAGTTGTCCATACTATGGATAAGATATAAAACATAGGTCCAGTATCATTAAGGTAGATGGTTTCTCCTGGACTGTCTAAGGGCTCCATAGTCTCTTCTTGCCACTAGATAGGAACAAGAGAAAAATAATAATTGATGTTCAATAGCATTTTGTTTACCAAGCACTTCATATATATATTACCTCCTGTAAGTTTTTTTAACAACCTTGATAAATAGATATCACAAGTTTTGCTATCCCATTTTATGGATTAGGAAACTGAGGTTTAGAGAGATTTGACCATGGTTACACAAGTGTCATTTGTAGTATTCAAACTCCTAGACAAAGACCCCACTATGTCAAGAAATCCTGTGAAAGCTCTAGCTAGGTATCCATTGCTTGTATAAGTTATAAGAGTCACAGGAATTAGAACTAGAAATTATCTTAGTGATCAATTAGTCTGAATTTTTCATTTTGTAGATGATGAAATAAATGCTGACCGAGTTGAAGTGACTTGTCTAAAGTCACACAGGTTTTGTTCAGCAGAGCCAAGATTCATAAACCCAGGTCCACCGACTTCACGCATGGGCTTCACCATCTCACCATACTATACAGGGATAACTAAACTGACGGATAGCATAATCAAGACCTAAGAAGTGAGCTCAGACATGAGTACTAACCCTCAGGCTGCCAAGGAACTGGGAAAGAGTCAGCCACCAGGACACAGGGAACGTTTCACAGTCAATATGTTCCAAGAGGTTGGGTGGCAAATTCAGCTCTCTGATTAGTCTGTAGCCATGGTGATCTCCTCAAGCAACCCCACATTCCCAGCTCTGTCTGCTTCTTGGATGGAGCTGCTGTCAGTCTCAGAACATCAAGAGTGAGACATGGAGGCTAACATACAAAGAGTTAACAATCCAACCATCCCTCCTTTCTGATCACTCCTGCAAGGACCTCCAGGTTAATCACCTTAAGAAAAAATATGATCATATTTTCCCCTTGCCACATGACCTTGCTGTGGGCTCCCCCTTACGAAGCAGTCTTAGAACATTTTTAATCATGCAATCCTATCAATAAAAAACATGCGCAAAGCCTTCCCTGACTTCCTTTCACCCTTCTTCCCCAGTTATCTTCCTTCTATCTTGTAAATATGATATATATGTATATGTGTGCATATTTTGTCTTACCCAACTATAAGTTCCTCAGTGGTAGGGATGGTTTGGTTTTTGTCTTTGACTCCCTGGGAGTACAATGCCCAGCACAGAGTGATCATTTGGTGAACATTTGTTGATCTCATTCATCTTCCACCTGTGCCTTAGCCACTGGCCTCTCCCAAATGTCCAGCCCTTTGTTCAGCCTTTGTCCATCCCCATGACTGTCAATACTTTCCCATCCCTTAAAGAGAGAGCTAATGGAAGGGGGAAATCTGGCAGCTTTGATGGACCTATTGCTCACACTGCCTCTCCAGATACTTCTACTTTCACTCACTCTGTCACCCCTATGTATTGGAAGCTACTGCCATTCTTAGCCCTTGATCAAATATTCCTGCTCCTGGGCTGGCTGCCCTATCCCCTCAAGCAGCCCAAATCTGTCTCCACCACCACCCCATCCAGATTTCCTTCACAACCTCCACCTCACTACCCATGGCTCTCCTGTTCCTATCCCAAGACCCACTACTGTCTGTTTTTTCTACGTCCCACAATCAGCCTACTCTACCAGCAATGGCCCAGCCCAACACTTATGGGAAGTGGAGAGGAGGGAGCAATTATTCACTCTAATAGAGTTTTGCTAGAAATTCACTGGGCCACAGAGAGGACCTAAACCCTTATTTTCTTTGTACATCCCCATCAATTACCTTGGAATCCATAGTTCCCCCTTTGGAGACCACTGATCTCTAGGATAAAGTCCTGGCTCATCAGCCTGTCATTCAAGGCCTTCTATAATCTGGTGCCAATTTACCTTTAATGCCTTCATTAATCCTTGCTAATCCCCTTAAAAAACTAGACTCAAGCCAAATTGGACAGGTCTCCACTCCTGAACATGTCCTGTGCTTTCCTGCCTTCAACCCTTTACTAGAAATTTTCTCTCCTTCCTAGACCTACTATTAAAATGTTGCCTATCCATCCAGACTCATCTCAAAAAAAAGTTTTTAAATAAACTTGTAAATTAAAATAAATTATATTTTAGAAAAAATAAAGGACTCAGCCCAACAGTCCTTTTTGTGGTGGCAAAATATTAGAAATTAAGGAAATGCCCATCAATTGGGAAATGGCTGAATAAGTTGTGGTATATAAATGTAATGAGATACTATTGTTCAATAAGAAATTATTTCAGTTAGATTTCAGAAAAACCTGGAAAGACTTGTACGAACTGATACAAAATGAAATAAGCAGAACCAAAAGAACATTTTACATGATGATACCAGGAACATTGTGTGATGTTCAAGACAGCCTTTCTCAACAATACAATGCTCCAAGGCAAAGGACTCATAAAGGAAAATGTTTTCCACAACCAGTTAAAGAACTGATGAACTCTGAGTGTAGATCAAAGCATTTTTTCACTTACTTTAATCTTTCTCGTGGTTTTTTTTTCCATTTTGATCTGAAAGTTTCTTCTTTCACAACTGTGACTAATATGGAAATGTTTTACATGATAGCACATGTATAAACTATATCAAACTGCCTACAATCTTTGGAAGAGGAAAAAGAAAGGGAGGGAACAGGGAAAGAGAAAATTCTGAAACTCAAAATCTTATAAAAATGAATGCTAAAAAAAAATTTTTGACATGTAACTGGGAAAAAAATACTATTAAAAAAAAGAAAAAACTCAGCTCAAACACTACTACCTCCATGACTTCAGTTTTTCTCATCTCCACCAATCAGAAATGACTTTTCTCTCAATAGACCTTCCTTGAACTGTGTTACCTACTTCTCCTATGACATTTATTCTAATTTTTAAAAATATACTATAGTTATTTGTGTCCATGCCATTAACTACCTCATATGATCTTAAGGGAGCAAATACCCCTCTCAGTCTGTTTCCCTCTCTCTAAAATGAGGGAGGGAATAGACTCTCCAGTTCATGGTTGTTAGTTTCTTATCTCCCTTACTATTGTTTTAAATTTGAGGACAGAAAACACTTATTCACTTCCATTTCCCCTTCAATACCAAGCACCAGCTATGCACAAAGTCAGCCTCCACAATGTTAGTGACATTGAGTTTCTCATTCTTCCTGACAAGAGACAGAAATTTCTCTTGGTCCTCCAGTCCAGACTTTATAGCTGTACCAGACACAAGAGCCAAATGCATTCACTTCATTTACATTTCACATTTTTCAAAAGATGAGGGAGACATATTGAAGAGAGCAGGAAAATGAAAATTGGAGAAAGTTAATAAATCACTTGGATATTGCTTTCTTCATACTCATAATATCAGCAGTGATAATAAAGTACTTGTTGGTCAGTGTGGATCTTCTCTATCCCAGATGAGAGTGAGAATGCATATAGGGCTAAAGGGCAGCTGCCAATAGAAACAAGGCTCTAGTGGTCTGACAGGTTCAGACCTAGGACATCCAGAACACAGAAACCAGAAAGACCCAAAGAGCAGGGTGATTCATTGGATCCCAGCAGCAGATGATGTCATAAAATCATAGAATTTGAAATGGAAAGCATCAAGATGGCACAGTGGATAGGCATTGAGCCTGAGTGAGGAAGACCTGAATTTCACTCTCACTTCATTTACTAGCTAAGTGACCTTGGGATAGTTATTGTACTTCTGTCTACCACAGTAACCTCAACTGAAAAATGAAATAATAATAGCATCCTATTATTAAATTATAGGATTAGGGTTATGGTGAGGATCCAAAAAAAGACAATTATTTGTTAAGTGCTGAGCAGAATGTTCTGTACATAGTAGATGCTTAATAATTGTTTTATTCCTTCCTTTCTACTTTGTTTTCTTCATTGCTACCTCAACAGCCATCTAGTCCAACACATATCTGAAAGGAATCTCTACCATAACATACCTCAAAATTGGTAATTTAGTTTTCCTAGCAAAAGGGAATCTACCACTTTTTGAGGTAACCCATTCTGCTTTTGGACAGCAATAATGATAAAGAAGGTAAGTTTTTGACTGAGAGAGTTTTCTTCTGACATCCACCCTGAATTTACCTCTTTGCAGCCCATTGTCCCTATTTCTGCTCTCTGGAGTAAAACAAAGAACAAGCTTAATCCTTCTTCCACATATTTGAATGCAGCTATCATGCATGTACCATGGGATATAATAAATAGAAGACCAAGCCTGGAATCAGGAAAACTCATCTTTCTGAAATGAAATCTGGCTTCAGACATTTAACTAACTGTGATTCTGGGCAAGTCACTTAACCCTATTTGCCTCAGTTTCCTCATCTGAAAAATGAGCTATAGAAGGAAATAGTAAAACAGTGTCTTTGCCAAGAAATGGAGTCACAGAGGGTCGGATATGACTGAAAAAACTGAACAATGCCATCCTTCCAGCCAGCCCTACCAAGTCTTTTTTTTCCAACCTAAAGATCCTCAATTCCTTCAGTAATCATCATATGACATGGATTCAAGGTCTTTCACCATCTTGGTTCTCTCTTCTGAACACCCCTCAACTTATTTAACTTTTTTAAGTGGAAGAGATAGAGTGGAAACTTGGAACTAGTGAACAAATCAAGATTCAGGCTAGCAGTAATATTGGGTACAAGATCAGAGCAGAACTGTTAAGTCAACTGTGCCGAGCTGCCAGCTCTGGGTCCAAAGACTCTGCTCTCTATCCCCTGCCTATGGCTGGATCAGCAGATGGGAATTTTCAGGCAGAGGCTCAGTGGCCCCAGCAATAGGAGTTGGACAGAAGCAGGCCCAGTGAATCAGGTCAGTCAGGACAACATGCTTAAAAGACTGGAGTGGGCTTACTCTTTCAATTATTTGTATATTTACCCTAGTCATTAAATATTTATCAAACTTTAACAATTGTAGAACTTGGTACTGGGTTGCTGGGAGAAACATTAAGGTAATAAGGCTCCTTTCCTCATGGAATACACAATCTAGTCACAAGAATACTTTTATATCCTGATCTTTATAAAATAATGTAATTTAATAATATCATAATATATAATTATGTTATGCTAGAATAACAATATAATGTTGTAATATATCACATCATAAAATACAATAAAATTGGAAACAAGAACTAGCCCTTTAATTTCGTTGGCATAAGGAACTCTCAGCTGAGAAAATTCCTTTTAACTCATACAGATTGTCACCTTCTCTGTGATTTAAAATCTAAGACTTATCCAAAAAATTGAGAGATTAAAAATTTTACTAGGGTCACACAGCTTGTCAGAAACCAGGCTCGAGCCCACATCTTCTTTATTACATACAGCCAGTACAGAAACGGCTTAGTCAGGTTCTCTTTTTCTCTATTCCATAAAGACTTCACTAGTCATACACTCAAACCAGTTTATTTTTCTTTTAAATTTGATTAATCTTATTCTGAACTTAAGTAATAAATCAAGCATTTCCATAAAATAGTAGAATAGGAAAAGATTATTGTACATGAAACCTCAAATCTGTTACATATAACTTACTATTCCTTTTAAATCTATAACAAAGTTATCATGTAACTTTCTTTTTTTCTTCTGTATCCATCCCTCTACCCTACAGATGGCTACTATTAGACACATTTGCACACACACAATGAGATATTTATTCTAGCTACAGCATCTTCCTTCATAGGTTCTTTGTAGTTAATTTGGGTATTTATAATAGTCAAAATAAGTCACTCAAAGTTGCTCTTAAAACAATACTGTCTTTACTTTATACAATGTTCTGCTCATTTCACTCTTCATTATTTCATGCAAGTCTATCCATGTTTTTCTAAGATCATAGAGCTCATCATTAGTATTCCATCACAATCATATAGTTTTCTCTCTGCTTCCCTTCCTTCTTCCCTCCCTGTCCCTATTCCTATCCTTCTCTGCCTCCCTTTCTCCTTCCCTCTCTCCTCCCTCCTCTCTCTCTCTCTCTCTCTCTCTCTCTCTCTCTCTCTCTCTCTCTCTCTCTGTCTCTCTCTGTCTCTCTCTCTCTGTCTCTCTCTGTCTCTCTCTCTCTGTCTCTCTGTCTCTCTCTATGTGTCTCTGTCTCTCTTTGTCTCTGTCTCTCTTTCTCTCTCTCTCTCTGTCTCTCTCTCTGTCTCTGTCTCTCTCTTTATCTCTCTCTCTGTCTCTCTCTTTCTGTCTCTCTCTGTCTCTCTGTCTCTGTGTGTGTGTGTCTCTCCCCTTCCTCCTTCCCTCCCTCTCTCTCCCTTTTTGTTTCTCTTCTTCCTTCCCTCTCCTCCTCTTCCCCTCTCTTTCTCTCTCTCTCTCTGTGTCTGTCTCTCTCTCTCTCCCTTCCTCCCTCTGTCTTCCTCTCCCTCTCCTTCTCCCTTCTTCCCTCTCTCCCTCCCTCCTTCTTTCCCTCTCCCTCTCCCTCTCCCCCCTCTTTCTCCCTGTCTGTTTCTCCACTCCTTTCCTTCTCCCTCCCTCCCTCTCTCCATTGCAGAGTGTGCACTTCTTTGGTCCAATTCACTGTCAAATGCTATATTTCTCCCTTTGTCTGGTGCTAGGGAAATGAAACTGTTCTCAAGTCAACTCTATGCAAACAACTCTGATTTTAGGACCTGCCCTCTCATTTCTCCTTTTTGACTCCCCTTTTATAGATTCTTTAGCAGCTGAGGTAGACAAGGCTGCAGCAGCCTTTTACAAATGCACCAATATTGAGGAGGTTGGAAAAGGTCACCAAGGTTTGGGAGAACTGATTTGGAGTCAAGGTTGCACTTGTGGATATTCATGAGTCATTCCACTGGGGGAACCTAGTGTCAAGCTGTGGGGGCAGATAAGTTGTATCTCCAAAAGTGTTGCCACTGTACTGGCAGGTAAGGGTAGTAGAAGTGCTGAAAATGGACATAAAGGACAATTTTGAAAGGAAAGCCAACCATCACCCTGCTAGCTGAGAAAGACTGGTCAGCAGGAGAGAAAGAACATGACCTAAATCAAACCTCACTCCTTTTACTGGGTGAGGGAAGGGCACAACTGCAACTGTGAAAGTAACCAGGGTAGTTTTCCCTTAACCTAAATTCAAATCTGGCCTCACACATTTACTAGCAGTGTGACTCTGGGAAAATCATTTAATTCTAAGGACCTTCAAAAAATAAAATATATTTTTTAAAACATACATACATGAACATCTGGGAATTCATTGTGTCAAGTACGCCAACTTTATGGGGAAAGAGGCGGGAATAGACAAATTGTAGTGTGTCTCCCTTTCTCAATCAGACTTCTTGTGTAAAGCAATTGTGCTTGTTACTTGTCTAAGACTAGAAAGATAAACTGTCTAATGAGTAATTAAATCCTGATGTGGGCCGGTAGTTCCCATTTTTTTTTGAGCAAGAAGAGCCATCTTAATTTTTTTTAGAGTCAAGAATTCTTCCTTATCCAATGAATGTAATGATATTATTAGTATCTGATTGGTTAATAAAATACATTTTAAAAACTATTCTGAATTCAGACATGCCTTGAAATGAATGGATTTTATTAATCACAGCCTCTGCATATGCTTAAAAAATAGTAATTTGTGTATGTGGGAGACATATTATTTATTCAGTCCACAGAAGGTATGTTTGCATATTATACTGAGTCCCACTGCATATTTTGTTGAAACTAAATAAAGATCAAAAGACCAATATTTAGTGTGCACGAGTTTATGAACAGCTTGCAATAATAGACGTGTCCCATAGAGGTCCCTAGGGGTCCATAAATTGAAAATTACTGGCCTAGCCCATAGATCTGGTCTTCTGCCCCACTCCTGCAATGGTATGAGTGAAGAATTCCAGATGTTACCCATCCACTAACTCCCTAAAACTGAATGCAAAAAAAAAATTTTTTAAGGAAAATGCTACCCCTCCCTTCCTCAAAACTCCCCGCTCTGGAGTAAGTTGGTAAGTTGTTTATAAGCTCAGGAAATAGTTGCATGACTTGTAAGCTGTGACTTCTTAAATAGGGTCCCAGCAAGATCTGCTCATTCATTTTATAGTGTCTGCCTCAAACCTCCTCTCTTCCCCCTCCTTGCCACATAAGTACAACAGCCACACTCTGACCTGACAAGTACAATCTCTTGGTCTATTTTTCTTTTTTTTTTTCTTTTTTCTTTCTTTCTTTCTTTTTTTTTTTTTTTCCTTTTTTTTTTTTTTTTTTTTTTTGTTGTTGTTGTTGTTGTTGCTGAGGCAATTGGGGTTAAATGACTTGCCCAGGGTGATACAACTAGGGAATATTAAGTATCTGAGATCAGATTTGAACTCAGATCCTCCTGACTTCAGAGCTGGTGCTCTATCCCTTACAACAATTAGCTGCCCCTCTTGGTCTATTTTTAAAGGGTAAAAGAAGCAAAGACTGTTTTTTTTTTTCTTGGCACTCTATCCACTGGGCCACCTAGCTACCCTTAGAGCTTAAAAATAGATTTTTGTAGTGGTGAGGCACTGGAAATTGAGTGGATGCCCATCATTTGGAGAATGACTGAATAAGTTATGGTATATGAATGTTATGGAATATTATTGTTCTATAAGAAATTATCAGCAGGATGCTTTCAGAAAGACCTGAAGAGACTTACACGAATTGATGCTAAGTGAGGTGAATAAGAGGACATTGTACACAGCAAAAAGATTATGTAATGATCAATTCTGAAGGTTCTTTTCAACAACGAGTTTATTTAATCCAATTCCAAATAGACTTGTTAGGGAGAGAATCATCTGCATCTAGAAAGAGGATTGTAGGGACTGATTGTGGCTGTTGTGGTTATTGTCTGACCTTTGTTCTTGAAGACAAACATGAGACTAGGAGGTAATGACATGACATGCAAGTGAATTGGGTTTGAGGGAGGGAGGGTTGCAACCCCAGGGTAGCAGGATCTTAAAAGAAGAGGTAGGAGCTATTTAACAATTAAGATTCCACAGTGGAATGATGGAGTATGTAAAATTGTTAAATTTTCAGTGTGAGCATTTACACCTCAGAAATTGACAAAACACTACAAATCAGAATTTGATTTATTGTTTTAATGATTGTCTAGACTTAAGAAAGTGATAGAGAATATGTTAGCAATGTGAATTAAACTTAAAAATGTATTCTGCTTATACTTTTTAGAGAGCCAGTTCTCAAGCATTTAAGTCAGTGACTTAAAAGTAAAGGGAGATCTAGGTTGGAATCCTGCCCTTAATATGTGGCAAATCAATTGAATTTGCTGAATCCTGCCTTCCTCCCTTTGTAAAATAAATGAATGAATACCTGTAATACTGACCTCAGAGAGCTAATCAAAGAATTAATAAGAAAAAAATATATATTATAAAAATTTTGATACAATATATAAAACCTTAATGTGCCATGCAAATGTTTACTGTTATCTATCAAGGGGATTGATCTTTAGCCTGGGGAACTAATAGGTTAACTAAGAATTAAAGCCTCAAACAAGTAAAGAAATGGTAGAGAGCATCCAGCTGTCCTCAATGAATTCAAATCATTGTCATCAAACAAAGTACACTCCAAGGATGTGATTACTGAGCAATGTTACTGATCTTTGTAAATTCAGGAAGAACAGATAGAGAGGCCACACAATGAGAAAATGGCAGATGTGATTTTTAAGAGAAAAGGAGGAAGGAAAGGAGGGAGGGAAGAGAGAGAGAGAGAGAGAGAGAGAGAGAGAGAGAGAGAGAGAGAGAGAGAGAGAGAGAGAGAGAGAGAGAGAGAAGCAAAGTGGAAGGGAAGAAGAAAGGAAGGCCTTTAGAAAGAGAAGCATTAATCAGTGGGAAATAGCATAGATTCATCAAGAACAGGTCATGCCAGATTAAATTAATTTTTATTTATGGCCCGACAACAAAGATTGTACACCAGGGAAATTTTATAAATACAGTGAACCCAGACTTTAGCTAGGCGTTTGACAAACTCTCTTGTGACACACTGATGGACAAGATTCAGAGATGTCAATTAGGTGATAATAAAAACGTTAAATAACATAATGTCAGGAACTGATTACTATACTACTCCCTTAGAGACCACTTTTCAAGTTTACATAGAACCATTATTGAATCATCATTAGGTTAATTTCAACCTGAAAAACTAGGGGAAGATTAGATCTGTCCTTGAAGGTCTTATACTGGCCAAAATAAAAATGCCTTGGGAGATGACATGCTTTTTGAATTTACAAATGATATGAAACAGGGAGGGATATTTAATAGAATAGATGTCAGAATCAGGATCGAAAAACATCTCAATAAATAAATTTTTAAAAAAGAAAAACATCTCAATGGTCATATTTTATAAGATGAAATAATAGAGATAAAATGTAAATTTTAGCATGGAAGTTCAAATAAGTGAGTTCACAAGTAAAGGATGAGGAAGGCATAGCTAGACAACAGTCTGGGTAAAAATCTGAGTCCACCATGGAACATAGCCAAAAAAAAAAAAAAAAATCAAACCTCTTTCAGGTGCTTTTTGAAAGGAATAATGCCCAGATCAAAGGAGATACTGTATTCTGTTCTAGGCAAACCACATCCAAGACATGTTCAGTTCTGGACTCTCTGTTTTAAGGAAAGACATTGACAAGTTAAAGTACATTCAAATAAATGCAGCCAGGATTGTGAGGGGGCTAGAGAATGTGCCATTCAAAGGATCATTTGAGAGGACTGGGAATGCTAAACCTGGACAAGAGAAGATTTAGAGGAGACAGGAGAGAAAGTGTTTGAAGGACAGTCATGAAGAAGAGAAACTAAACATGTCCTATTTGGCCCCAAAGAATAGAATAAGGAACAGTTCAACTCAACAAATATTTAACAATTTAACAATACATAAGGCACTTACTTCAGTGCAAGTTATGAAGAGGTAGATTTAAGTTTAATATAAAAAAGAACTTGTAGGAAAGAAGAGGATTTTTGCTAGCCTTTCATTCCCAATGTTTAACCACTCATATTGTTCTTTCCAAGACTCAGTTCTGTAACCAAGCATAATTTGTCTCCCTGCCTATATTCTATCCTCTAGAATATAGAAAAGAAAGCTGTGTCTCCACCTTGGGATCTTTCATTAATTGAGGCAGCCATTAGACACACATTATTGCCAAGTTCATTACACTAATAAATTGTTATATTAGCCCTTTACACCCAGAGAGAGAACTGTGAATGTGGATCACAATATAGCATTCTCACTCTTTTTGTTGTTGTTTGCTTGCATTTTATTTTCTTTCTCATTTTTCCTTTTTGATTTGATTTTTCTTGTCCATCAAGATAATTGTATAAATATGTATGTATATATTGGACTTAATGTATATTTTTATCACGTTTAACATATATTGGTTTACTTGCTATCTAGGAAAGGGGTGGGGAGAAGGGGGGGGGGGAATTGGAACACAGGGTTTTACAAGGGTAAATGTTGAAAATTATCAATACATTTCTTTTGAAAATTAAAAAGCTTTAATAATTTTTTTTAAAAAGTTGTTGTGTTGTTCCAAATGATTCATGATGCTATGCACATCCAGAGAAAGAACTATGGAGTCTGAATGCAGATAAAAACATGCTATTTTCATTTTTTTCTTAGTTTTTTGTCTTTTCTTTCTTGTGATTTGTCTCTTTTGTTTGGATTCTTCTTTCACAATATGACTAATGTGGAAATATGTTTAACATGATCATACATATATAACCTATATCAAATTGTTCACTGACTTTGGAGAGGAAGGAGAGAGGGAGAAAAATTTGGAACTCAAAATGTTATAAAAGTAAATGTTGAAAATATCTTTACAGATGCTCCAAGTCATTATTAATCAGAGAAATGCAAATTAAGACAACTCTAAGATACCACTACACACCTGTCAGATTGGCTAAGATGACAGGAAAAATTAATGATGATTGTTGGAGGGGATGCGGGAAAACTGGGACATTGATGCATTGTTGGTGGAGTTGTGAACGAATCCAACCATTTTGGAGAGTAGTTTGGAACTATGCTCAAAAAGTTATCAAACTGTGCATACCCTTTGATCCAGCAGTGTTACTACTGGGATTATATCCCAAAGAGATTATAAAAAAGGGAAAGGGACCTGTATGTGCACGAATGTTTGTGGCAGCCCTTTTTGTAGTGGCTAAAAACTGGAAACTGAATGGATTTCCATCAGTTGGAGAATGGCTGAATAAATTGTGGTATATGAATATTATGGAATATTACTGTTCTGTAAGAAATGACCAACAGGATGATTTCAGAAAGGCCTGGAGAGACTTACACGAACTGATGCTGAGCGAAATGAGCAGGACCAGGAGATCATTATATACTTCAACAACAATACTATATGATGACCAGTTCTGATGGACCTGGCCATCCTCAGCAACGAGATCAACCAAATCATTTCCAATGGAGCAGTAATGAACTGAACCAGCTATGCCCAGAAAAAGAACTCTGGGAGATGACTAAAAACTATTACATTGAATTCCCAATCCCTATATTTATGCACACCTGCATTTTTGATTTCCTTCACAAGCTAATTGTACAATATTTCAGAGTCTGATTCTTTTTGTACAGCAAAATAATGTTTTGGTCAGGTATACTTATTGTGTATCTAATTTATATTTTAATATATTTAACATCTACTGGTCATCCTGCCATCTAGGGGAGGGGATGGGGGGGGTAAGAGGTAAAAAATTGGAACAAGAGGTTTGGCAATTGTTAATGCTGTAAAGTTACCCATGCATATATCCTGTAAATAAAAGGCTATTAAATAAAAAAATATATATCTTTACATGTAATGGGAGGAATAAAATGTTAAATATAAGTAAGGGGTAAAAAATTAATTTTTCTTGCTTGAAGGAAAATTAAAAAAGGACTCCTTGACAACCACAACTGAGCCAAAGGGGAATAGGCTGCCTTAGAAGAAGACATTATATTTCCCCTCATTATAGGTCTTTGAGCAAAAGCTAATTGCCTACCTGATAGATATATTGTAGGGATTTTTTTTTCAAATATTAGTAGGAATAAATGGCCTCTAGAGTCTTTGATTCTACCAATTAGCAAACATTTACTAAACACCTAAATGTCTAAGTGTTTAGTCTATGTCTAGGATCACATACTAATCACTATAGAAAGACAAGACTCTAAAAATGTCATGGCTCAGTGAGATTGAGAAGAAAAACATACCAAATAACTACCTTGTCTTGGCTATATGAGAAGCCTAACTTAACAAGGGAGTCTGTTGGCAGGACTTGATATGTACTCTAGGCACAGAGAACCTAAAGAAGCTCCAACAATGTCAGATGGAAAGTATTGGGTTCTAACTCCAGTTGAACCACTAAACAGCTGTGTGGCTTTGAGCCAGTCATCCCCATTTCTAACCCTCAGCCCCCCCATATTGATAAAATGAAAGGGAATGTATTGGGCCCAATGGCTCTTCAAGATGCCTTCTAGCTCTGACATTCTGGGAAGCTGTGTCTCTATTTCAGTTTCTCCCAAATGCTTCTCTTTCTCTATCATAACAAGGGCTTTAGGTAGTAGCTGGATAGGCCAGACTACAGATAAGCTAATCTAAATGGTTGGTTGAAGGCTGAGGTTCTGAATATCAGGTCATGGCCACTAATTTTTCTAGGAGAGGGCACCAGGATGAACACCTAGAACTAGAGCTTTTAACCTGAGGTCTGTGAACTTGTTGGATTTTTAAAAATATATTTTGATAAGTATACTTCAATATAATTTTTTCCTTCATAGTCTTATTTTATGCATTTAAGACCATTATTCTGAGAAGGGATCTATAAGGTTTCAACAGATTGGCAAAGGAATTCACAGTACAGAAAAAGGTTAAGATACCTGGTTGAAATTCTGAAGTACCACTACATACTTCTCAGACTGGCCATGACAGGAAAAGATAATGATAAATGTTGGAGGGGATGTGGGGAAACTGGGATATTAATATATTGTTGGTGGAGTTGTGAACTGATCCAATCATTGTGGAGAGCAATTTGGAACTATGCCTAAAGGGCTATAAAACTGTGTCTTTGATCCAGCAGTGTTTCCACTGGGTCTGTATCCCAAAGAGATTGTAAAGGAGGGAAAAGGGCCCCATGTACAAAAAAGTCCTTTTCATAGTGGCAAGAAAGTAGAAATTGAATGGCTGTCCATCAGTTGGAGAATGAATGAATAAGTTATAGTATATGAATGTTATTTGTTATGGATGGTTTCAGAGAGACCTGAAGATACTTACATGAACTGATACTAAATGAAGTGAGCAGAACCAGAAGATCTTTGTTCACAACAACAACAAGAATATGCAATGATCAATTTTGATGGACGTGGCTCTTCTCAACAATGAGATGATTCAGGCCAGTTCCAATGGTCTTGAGATGAAGAGAGCCATCTGCACCCACAGAAATGACTGTGGGAACTGAGTGTGGATCAGAATATAGCATTTTCACTCTTTAGTTGTTGTTTGCTTGCATTTTGTTTTCTTTCTCATTTTTTCCCTTTTTGATCTGATTTCTCTTGTGCAACATGATAATTATGGAAATATGTATAGAAGAATTGCACGTTTAATATAAAAAAAAGTTTTGCAAGAAAAAAATACCTAGTTGAGGGGTAAGTATGAAACCAAGAGATATCAGTCCATAAGATAATATATGAATATATTGATCATGGTTCAAACTGGGTCTTGGATGCAAAATATAAACAGAACAAAGTAGATAGCAGGCAAAGATCCAAGAAGAAAGTAATCAGTAAAGAGTAAGATAATCAGGCAATTGGCACTGAGAGATAAGGTCAGGGTAGACAGCTCTGCAAGAGCAGGATATCCAGTAACTAGAGATACTAGGAAACTAGGTATGAAACCTACTGGAGAACTGGAGCACCAGTGCCAAAGGAGAACCATAAGAGTCTGGATGCTGAGTCAGTGAGCTGGCTCAAGCCCCCTTTCCTCCCCTATGCTTTTTCTCTCCTCCCTGTTTCTGACATAGACAGAGTCTACAGATTTAGGTTCAGTAAGCATTAGAAGCAGCCGGACAAAGCATTCCATTAACATCTCGTCTGCCCTCCTGGGAACAAGCTAGGAAGGCCTCACCATAGCCCTGATACATGACCCCCTCTTGTCCTCCACAGGAAAGGGCAATACCCAGATTCTCCCTCTGGGGCCATTTCACATGGTCGATGAGCTACAAGCACCAGGCAGACTTCAAACTCAGTGACCTTTCCTTCTGAGCCATTTCTTTGCTGTTAAAAAGCCCCTGGGACAGCAGTCTTGTGTATTTTTCCAACTAAAAGTCCACTTAGGAGAGCAAGAAAAATGAAGACAAGCTTTTAAAAAAAAAAAAAAAAGAACCCTCCTGTGTGTGCTAATAAGTTCCCCAAAGTTTGTCCAGGCACTTAAGCTCCCTTGCTGGTGTGAGAATTAGTTCACAAAGGTTTGCACAGGGAACAAACTCTAAGTCTCTCCCACTCTGGCCCATGGTCTCCACTTTCTCCCTTTCAATTTCTCCCCTTTTGAAAGCAATACTTCTTTGTAGTCTTCTCTCCAATTTTTCTCAGCTGCCCCTCTCCCAGGCTCCCTATTCTAGTATCCTCTGCAATCCTTTATCTCAAACTTATGAGATTAGCAGAAAAATCACAAAATCAGAATCCCCCAGATTCAGCATATTATGATTGTCTCCATTTAATTCAACAAACACTTAAGTGTCTATTGGGGTTAGATACAAAATTTAAACCATCAACTCTAAGCATTATACAGTGTGCTTTCCCCATGGAAACTGAGTCTGTACTCTCACTAGTGGTATGGGACCCTGAGATGCAGTTGACTATTCCTTATCATCAAGGCTCATCCTGATGGTCTTTCATTCATTCATAAACTCCTAAGTCTGTTTCCCCTCCCCACCCTCAACAATCAAACAGTTGACTTCATTAGAAAAAGTTTTTCATTGAGAAGGTACATATGAACAATTGGTACAAAATATTCCTCCTTAACTGGATGCACTGTATCTTCCTTCACAAATAAGATTCCTGGATTGGAAATTGAGTGGATGCCCATCAGCTGGGGAATGGCTGAATAAGTTGTGGTATATAAATGTAATGAGATATTGTTTTATAAGAAATGATGAGCAGGCTGATTTCAGAGAAGCCTGAAAAGATTTACATGAACTGACACTAAGTGAAATACACAAAAACAAGAGAATGTTGTACACATTAACAAGATTATGGGATGATCAACTGTGATGGACTTGGGTCTTCAATATTGAGGTAATTCAAGATAATTCCAATAGATTTGTGATGAAAAATGCTATCCATATCTAGAGAAAGAACTATGGAGACTGAATATGGATCAAAGCATAGTATTTTCACCTTTTTTGTTGTTTTTGTGCTCTTGTGTGCTTATTTTTTTGTTTCTCTTTTGATGATTTTTTTTTGCACAGCATGATGAATATGGAAATATGTTTAGAAAAATTGTACATGTTTAACCTATATTAGATTGCTTGCTTCTTGGGGCAAAGAGAAAGGAGGAAGAAAAATTTGAAACACAAAGTTTTGTAAAGGTGAATGTTGAAAGCTATCTTTGCATGTATTTGGAAAAAAATAAAATACTATTAAAAACAGATAGACAAGATCCTTGGGAAACATGGGTTCAAACTTAAAATGTGATGAAACTAAGTGTAAGGAATACATGTTTCCTGATTCTCAGGACTGGAAATCTCCCTCCATTTTCATAGAGTCCTACTGATGTTCCAATCAGGCCCAGGGTCAATGACTCCAATGAATCCATGGCTGGCATTTCTTTCTACAAAAATGAGCTCATGCCCTGAAGCTTCCACCATTCTCCAGGGAATGTATTTCTAATTCTCGTGCTTAGCACAGTGTCTGGCATAGAGCAGCCACTTAATAAATGTTTCCTGGTTGATTGATTCAATCAACAGCCATTTTCATTGCAGCCAGTTACTACATCTCTGATGGCTGCTATTCCTGCCACCATTAAGTTCCTGCTGATCATGGAACTTCTACCTCTGGAGGTCACTCAAAAAAAAAGTGCCTGAACACTTCCATCTTGAAATACTAATTCACCTAAGAACAGAAAAAAATAATCTCAAAGAAGTCCCAAGTTATTATGGTTGGGTCAACCCTTTTTGTTGCATCCTCAGCTCTGGCTCCACAATCTCTATATCACCAATTCTTATGGTTCTGAAGCCAATGGGAAAAATTTTTTGTCATCACACAGTATCAGTCCTTAAGTATATATGTCTAGAAATAGGCTCCCCTCAAATTTCCAGATGGTACCTTGAACTAGAAACAAGCAGGGAACAATTAGGAAATTTTCAAGACCATCCCCTCATAAACCAGACCAAGTTCATTACACTCTTTCTCCTGTTAAATACTTGCTATCCTATGCAAATCAGCAGGGATATATTTTGAATCCATATGCCCATTCCAAAAACTGGATCCCTGCTGTCAATCAATCAACAATTATTTATTCAGTATTAACTATATGCCAAGCATTGTGCTAGGAGATACTAGCACAAAGAATGGAATCCGCAATGCTTGACTTCTACTGAGGGAGACAATAAGTACATACAAAAATATATAAACATAAATGTAGCATTGTATGTAGCATATATATGTATACACACAATGTATATGCATATATATTGCATTTTCAAATCTCTTACCAAGTGTTGTAGAATACTATCCCTGGAGTCAAGAGAACCTGAGTTCAAATTCAAACTCAAGCACTTAACAGTGACTGTGACTGAGCAAGTCCCTTATACTCAATTGCCACCAAAAAAAAAAAAAATCCATAACAGATTACAGATGGAAATCACAGTTACTTCCATAAACAGAGTTTTTGCATGTTTAACCAAAAAACATTTTTTTTGGTTTGTAAAAAATTAAGTGACCTCCCAGGGATATAAGACTAATAAGAGTTAAATATCTAAGTCTCGCTCTGACTTCCTGACTCAGAGCTCCATCCACTGCACTATCTACCTGACCCTCAACAAAAAACATTTTAAAGAGCTTATGAGAGGTTACCGCTTCCTCTATAAAGGACCTGTCTTGTTACTTGCAAAAAGCCTTCCCGAGGCAATACAAAAAAATAGAATAGAAAAATCAAGTTTCCTATTTTAAAAAGCAAAGTCCAGTCTTAACATTCCTAACCTATGTAGGACTCTCCCTAAACAGATCAACTGAAAGTCTTCACCATTCCCTTCAGAGGAGAAACCAAATCACTTTTTCTGGGTGTTTATGTAGCACCACTGACTGGATGCCAAGGGGGACTAGAACACGTCTCCTTTCCTCTCAATGAGGAGCTCTTCTGCTCTGGGCTCAGAGGTCCAACAAATACACACAAGGTGCAGGGGTATGCTGAAAAATGTCTCCAGACCTACACTCACAATCCAAGTTTAATCCTAAAAAATTCCTCTGGGACCCTGCAACAATACTGGGCATCCAGAACTTCTCCAAAGGGTCTCTATCGGGGGCAGCTAGGTGGAGCAGTGGGTAGAGCACCAGCCCTGAAGTCAGAAGGACTTGACTCAAATCTGGTCTCAGACACTTAACACTCCCTGGCTGTGTGACCCTGGGCAAGTCATTTACCCCCAATTGCCTCGGGGGGGAGGGGGGAATAGGGTCTCTATCAATACAGAGTGCAATCCAGTTTGAATTCCTAACTCACCCAACAACAGGACAAGCAAATTCATTTCAAAAAAAAACACGGATAAGGAGCCCAAAGGGAATTTAGCATGGTCTCTAAGCCAGCAGGAAAAACTTATTCTGCAGTGCATGAGGATCTCATAGTAAAGTGAGTAGACTAGGCCTGCTTAAAAGAAAAAAAAAAGAATATTTATGAGTGATAAAAGTGTGCTCAAGTCAAATAGCCAGATACAAATATTTTAAGAATGTAAAATCCATACTGCTCATATTAACTGTAATGTGTGACTAAGTAGTTAGGTATCGAACAAATAGGTATAGTAATATAACAGATATTAATTTATAAGCATTCAAGGGAACTGGTTTAACTTGTAAATAAAACAAACCAAAATCCAGATTGTCTAATTACAGTCTGGCATAGGAGAGAGGGGAGGAGGGAGAGAAATTGCACATTTTTCTTTGGTGTATTCCTGAAAACTAGGTCTCAGCCTATAAAAGGCTACCCAAATCTATCCAAGATAAAAGCCCCATATATAGCATTCTCTAAAGTCATCAAAAAAAAGAAAAAAAAAATAAACACCTGGGCATTATACTTACAAATTGAGATCCCAAAGGGTGTCTGACTGTTTTTTCTTTTCAGAATTCTAGGAATAATCCTGGAGGTTTAAGAATTCTAATAATGCTATTCACAAAACCCCACCAACTTGTTCCTTATTAATAGTTAGCCAGTAGACATCAATTAGCTTTAAAAATAAGGGATTTATTGGGAAGTTAAAGCAAGAATAATTAGTAGAAAATATTTCCTCCAAACTCAGGTGCATTCTCCCCTGCACATATAATATCTCTGGGAGAATTAGGCCTAAATATCAAGCATAATAGTAATGATACACACACATAGGGAACACATGTGACAAACACTCCTGACTCCTAGCCTCAGAAGACTTTTTTTTTCCTTCTTGGAATTTTATTGTGAGTTATGAAGGTGGTGATGGATAAGATACTCTCCCCTGTTCAGCTGGAATGTATCTTCAAAGGATCTCTGCAGCAAACTTCATGAAAACCCTACAGAGGAATAAAAGGCATCAAAGCCCTATAATTCCAGAGTTGTGAGTTGTCTTGGCCAAATGAATTTTCTATATATGGTCCTTGTTATAAATATATTTTACATTCATACCCACTCTCTCTCTTGAATACTCTCAAGAGAATTCAATATTCTGTGTCTGTGGAAGATTTGGGAGAAAAACAAAAGTTCTTGCTCAACCATTTGAGCAAAGACTTACTAAAAAACTCAGTTTAGTAACTGATCATTAAGAGAAAACACAATGGAAGCTCATGAACAACACTATTAGAAGGATATTTACTCACAGGATTGTTGCTAGAACCCTGAGAATAATAGTAGTCACCCTTTGGAGACCCATCTGCCAGTACCAGTGTGAGTTAAGTTAGCAAAGTAAGCCTAGAGGAAGGTGTTCCATGTAAATAAGGAAAATAATATTTGTTCTACCTACTTCACAAGATTACTTCAAAGAGCAAATGAAATAATATATAAGGAAAATTTTCCAAACCTTAGGAGTGCATCATTATTATCATAACAATTATGATGAAAACAACAGTTATTTCAGCAGTTCCTTTTCCCTTCTTTTAGGATCTTTGTCTTCACTAGGTCCCCTACAAACCATTTTAAAAAGGAAAGTCCAGTCTACATAGAGATCTACATAAAGATAGTTTCATTCCAGGTTCGAACCCTATGTGATGCTCAATAGTAGTGGGACAGTGGGCAAGTCACTTCATCTCTCTGAACTTAAGTAAACTCAACTGTAAGATTGGGATGCTAAGCCTTGCTTTACCTACTTAACATTTGGGTGAAGAAAATTTCTCTTCCAAATAATTAAGAAGATATATCAAATAGATATTCAGGACTGCTGCCTTCCAAAGTACCCTATCCATCAGGTGGTCTAGCAGTCTTGTGTGAAGTCAGGACTAGATAGCAATTTTTTGTCAGCAAAAATTTCAGAAATTCTCTCAATCCTATTTTAGCCCATAGTTTTAGTTTCCTTTTTTCTTTTTTTAATTTTTCATTTAATTTTTAATTTATGTAATAAAACAAGTGTTTCCATAACATAGTATAATAAAAAAGATGATTGCACATGAAACTGCAAATCCATTATGTATAACTTGCCATTCCTTTTAATTATGTAATAAAGTTATAGTATAATTTTTTTTTCTTCCTTCTCTATCCTAGAGCTGGCTTCCATTAAAAACAAATTATAGATATATATACACACATAGCTATACACATGTATATATGTGTATGTATATATTACATATGTGTATATAAAAATGTATGTATTATGTATGTGTGTGTATATATGCAAAATCATTCTATCAGTTCTTTCTCTGGATTCAGACACCATCTTCCTTCATATATCTTTCTGGATTTGATTTTTATAAAAAATCAAAATGATTTATTCACTCACAGTTGTTCTTAAAACAATATTGCTATTAAGAATTAAATTAATTTCCTTTTTTTCCCTAAGAGCTACAGCTTTCCCACCTTTTTCTTTGTGTCTTCACCCAGTCTCTAGAAATGCTCTGAGCTGTGAAGTTCTCAAGAAGTTTAGGAGAAAGAAAACCCTAGGGTGATAGATTTAGAGCTGGAAAGACCTTAGAAACCAACTAATCCAACCTCCTCATTTCACAAATAAAAAAAACGAAACTCTGAATGAATGAATTTATGATTGAACTAAAAAACTAAGCTACGAGGTTAGATGAATTGTCCCAAGATCATACAGATGACTTTGTGACAGAGGAAGGACTTGAACCTCGCACCTCTAATTCCATATCCAGCACTCTGATAGATCCAAGGGAAAGAGAAAGATCTAGGTAATTTATACACTGTTCAGAATGACAGCCCAAAGGAGTTGTGAATTCATTGAACTGAGAGATAGTTGTGCTTTTATACAGCAAAAGCTACAAACTACACAGGCATAGGAACTCACTAGTAGATTGATTCTCCCATATCTGTGCCATGGATTATGCATCTAATTGTTTCTCAAACTATTTTAGGATCTCAATTGTGTACAGAATCCTATGTGTATGATTTTCAGTTTCTATTAGATAAAATATAAATTCCTTACTTTGGCATCCAAAGCTTTCCACATTCTATCTCTTATCTACAATTCTAATCTTATGTCACTCTATATCACTTCAACCATTCTACATTCCAGACAAGATAGACCAGAGAAGATAGAAGTCTCATCCATATATCTACATATACATATATAAGTATATATGTATGTATATGTATGTATGTATACATATACAGAGAGGAAGAGAGAGGGGAGGAGAGATAGAGATAGAGAAATACAGAGAGAAACTGCCTCTAGGACTGCTTCCCCAACTCCATTCCCACTAGCATGCTGAATCCCCAGAAGAATGCTCCTTTCTTCTCCTCTGAGAATTCCACGGGTAACTCTGAGAGGCTCTAGTATCCTCACTGATGTGTTCCCCAGTTGATATCAATAGCTTTTACAAAAGGGATTTCTTGAGAAGATATAGCAAAAAAAGTACAAAACCTTTCCCTCAAGCAATAGAGTTAGTTTCTTCTTGTGCACTTCAGGCTCCTTGGGAGAATAGGCTCCAACATAAAGAAAAACGCAAGGTAGGCACATGTGTGTAAAATATGTATACAAAGAGCTACCTCTTGATGCTTGTCCCTCGAATACCTTTTTTCTTTCATTAAATCCTCCACTAGAAAAATCAATCTACTCCTGAGATGGATCAAACAGGTTATTCAACTGCTTGTTGGGCTGGGCTGGTCCATTCCCATAAGTATTCATAAGGTCATTGCTTAAACACATTTAACTCAGAGTAATCTAATAAATATCAGTGAAGAATAAACACAAAGGAAAAAAAAAGAAAGAATCATCACAAAAATACAGCAGTGACCACGTGCTCGTGGCCAACACTGACTAGCTATGAAGATATCGGACAGCCACCCTCCCAACTCCGCCTGACTTAGCTCTAAGCAGTCCTGCCTCCTTGTAGTTGCCCAGAACAAAAAGAAAGAGATAGACCTGTCATCCCTTTTGCATGCACACTGGCTTCTTGCAGCTGGGCAACCAAGCAGAAGACTTTCTTATCACAAAGTTCCATCCCTGAGTCATTCATGGCCAGAAACCAGTTCTCTGAAGTTTCTACATGGCTGCATTAAAAAGCAGGGAATATATCTCTGCATGCTTCAAGGATTATCCCTCACAGGCCTACCTATCCATGATACATATATACACAGTAAGTACAAACTATTAAGAGAGGGAAAGAGGAGGTGATGAAACAAGGAAGTTCAGAAAAGGCTTGATATGGGAGATGGGCAGCAACACTGGATTGAAGTCAGAAAAACTCATCTTCCTGAATTCAAATCTGAGCAAGTCATTTAAACCTTTTTGCCTCAGTTCTTTCTCTGTAAAATGAGTTGGAGAAGAAAATGGAAAAACAGTCTAGTATTTTTGCTTTTTTTTTTAAAGCTGTTTATTTTTAAAACATTTGCATGGATAGTTTTCAACATTCACCTTTGTGAAACCTTGTGTTCCAATTTTTTTCCCTTCCCTTTCCCCTATCCCCTCCCCTAGACAATGAATAATTCAGTATGTTTTACTTATGCAATTCTTCTATAAATATTTCCATAATTATCATGCTACACAGGAAAAATCAGATCAAAAAGGGAAAAAATTAGAAAAAACAAAATGCAAACAACAATAAAAAGGTGAAAATACTATGTTACAATCCACATTCAGTCTCTACATCCCTCTTTCTTAGTGCAGATGGCTCTCTCCATCATAAGTCTGAATCATTTTGCTGTTGAAAAGCGCCACATCCATTAGAATTGCTCATCATATAATCTTGCTGTTGCTATATGCCATATTCTCCTGATTTTGCTCATTTCACTTAGCATCAGTTCAGGTAAGTCTCTCCAGGCCTTTCTGAAATCATCCTGCTGATCATTTCTTACCGAACAATAATACTCCATAACACTCATATACCACAATTTATTCAGCCATTCTCCAATGGATGGACAACTACTCAGTTTCCAGTTTCTTGCCACTACAAAGAGGGCTGCCACAAACAGTTTTGCACATGAGGTTCCCTTT
The DNA here is from genome assembly GCF_902635505.1 of Sarcophilus harrisii. Classification (NCBI taxonomy): domain Eukaryota; kingdom Metazoa; phylum Chordata; class Mammalia; order Dasyuromorphia; family Dasyuridae; genus Sarcophilus; species Sarcophilus harrisii. The sequence goes on along the minus strand of NC_045427.1, from coordinate 383,119,415 downwards.
GCCTCCTTTAAGATTTCTTTCGGATACAGGCCCAACAGAGATACTGCTGGGCCAAAGGGTATGCACAGTTTGATAGCTCTTTAGGCATAGTTCCAAATTGCTCTCCATAATGGTTGGATCAATTAACAACTCCACCAACAATGTATTGGTGTCCCAGTTTTCCCATATCCCCTCCAATATTCATCATTATCTTTTCCTGTCATCTTAGCTAGTCTGAGAGGTGTGTAGTGTTACCTCGGAGTGGTCTTAATTTGCATTTCTCTGTTCAATAATAATTTAGAGAATTTTTTCATATGAATATAAATGGTTTTAATTTTTTCCCAATATCTTTGCCAAGAAAAATGATTGAAAAACATCTTTACAGGAGACTGTGCTTGGACTGCACCTTGAAGAAACTAGTGATTCCAAGAGGCACACAAGTCAGGAAAGAGAATCTTCCAGATGTGGCATGCAGATTTGCCTCTGTATTATCATGCTCTCCACAAAATTTTTAATTTCTTGAGAGCAGAGTACTGCACTATTTTCATTTTCGAAACCCGGTTCTAAGAACAGTGCCTTATACATAATAAATGCTTAACAAAAAGTTATTTAATTTAATTGGATAGCATATAGACCCTGCCTTCAGGGAGTTTACAATCTAACAATCTGATGTGTCTACATTGACAGCACTAAGAATAGGTTTAACGTTGGGATTCCTTTTTTCAGCCTCATGTAGTTATTCCTGATTTCTCATTGTCACTATGACTATACCTGCAGCACCCAGACCTAGCTGGATGTGGTTCATAGCTCCAGAGCTCCAGATGACCTTAACTTCCAGCAATGTCATTTTCTTCCATCTTCAAACATCATCGATTGGACTTCAGAAGCCCCTTGAGGGACTAATCTAGCTCATCAGCTTTGGAAACAATTCAGAATGATTTTGGTTTTCCTACAGTGTTTGGCTCCAAGCCATCCTTCCTTCAGACTGTTCAGGATGCAGGAGTGAAAGACGTTCAGAGAATACCTAGACATTTTAATTTAAAACCACAGGTTTGAACCAGCAAATCTAAATAATTCTTTTAAGTTTTTTTTTTTTTTTTCATTTCTTAATTAAGAAGTCATTCCTTCTCTTATTCACTGCCATCAGATCTGGTAGTCATACAGACCACCCATATTTTTCTACCCAAAGAGAAAAAGTAAGAGCATGGAGTGGGACATGGGGGAAGAGGTCATCATAAAGAAAAGGAGGAAACTAATTTTCAGATCAATAGAAGAAAGAATAGCTTAATTATTGGAGCTATCTAGCAATGAAAGTGAATGTTTTGCAAGATAGTAACCCCAGACCCACCCCCAGCCTCGTCACCAGAAGTTTTTAATTAAGATTTGAATAGCCACCTGTCAGGATGCTGGTAAGGAAATTCCTGAATACATAGGGATGTTGGAGTAGCTGATCTCTGCTTCTGTTCCTCTGCATCAGTCTTTGAGTAGCTCAGGGGAAATTGTGAACAAGACAAAAAGGTAAAAATTGATTGAGCAGACAAAGACAAGAAGATACTGGAGAGGGAAAGATAAAGGAAAGTGAAAAGAAACCTAGAATAGAGTATTAAAGCAGAAAAAAAAAAAAAAGGTGACTAGGAAGTAGGGAGGAAACATCTGGGGCAGAGACACAGAAATAGGGATTTAGAGCTAGACAGGTCTTTGAAGATTAATCAGATCAACTCTTGCATTTTGAAAAGCAAGAAAATAAGACTCAGATTAAATAGTTTGCCCAAGGTCACACAGGTGATAATTTACTAGGATGGGATTTGAACTCAAACAGCCTGCCTCTAACTATTGTAAAATTAGCCCTGAGGGACCTCACATTCTAGGTTCTATTTAGAATAAGCACTCTCTCTGATTACAAATATGCTAATTATACCTTTACTGAGAATCAAAGAATGCAGGAATCAAAGATATATGATAAAAAAAAAAATCAGACTCAATAGCAATTTCAGTCAGATGGTCCCCTGTGTTCCACAGAGGCTCATTTTGCAAACAGTATCAGTCTGTTGGTAGGAGTCTCATAAGGTCAAAGCAGCAATAGCTGCCCTTCTTAGGATTGATTTTATTCCCAAAATTCTTAGAACCAACAAGTATCTAGGATCTCCCTCACCTCTGCCTTAGTTTCCTCCTTTGTAAAATGAAGACAATAGTAGCATTTACCTCCCAGGATTGTTGTGAAGATAATATTTGTAATATTTGATATCATATTTGTAAATTGCTTAGCAAATGGGTGAAATACATAAACGTTAGCTAGTATTAATTATTATTATTGTTACTAGTAATAAGGATAAGCATTCAGTGAATTGAGCAGAACCCTTAACAGTTTTCTGTCTTCATCTCCCTTTGCTTTTCTTGCCTAAATCAAGCAACCAAAACAAACTGCTGAGGAAGAAGAAAAAATCCCTAGCCAATTAAGTAAGGGGACCCAGGAAAGAAATGTTGATTCTCGAGCCCTCCTTAAAGGGGCTTACAAATATTACCAAAAAAAAAAAAAAACTATCTGAGGGGTACCAATGCCTTAAAAAAGAAAATGGCAAGAACCATTCCAGCTAACTACCATTTACTTCTCCATCGGAGCACAGTATTTTATCACATCATTTGCATTTCATGCTAGGTCTTTCCATTATCATGGGGACTATTCCCTGAGCTAAGAGAAATAAACACGAATTCACAACTTAAGCAAAGGAAATTCAACAAGCAAGTCCTCAAACGGAGGAAGAAACACAATGAAATTGAGGTGAATTTGATTCCCAAGAACTTGTAAATTTCCACATACTCTATCCAATTCACTGTCTTTTTCTAATAATAATGAGGCGAGTTGTTTTTATTTTTAAGGGAGTTGGAGAGGGAAGAGATTGCTTCATGTGTCCACACCTCACTTGAGTCTGTCTGGGAGAGAATTTTTAAACTAATCACAAATGTACCATCTCAGATTGTTCCCAGGAGAAAGCTCACGATCTGTTCTTCTTTAGTTCATATAAATAGAAATCCAGGCTTCCTTCGATTTTTCTCTCTGCTTTTTCACTAGTTTCTTTCTTCCCTCCTTCTCCCACTGAAGAAAATGTTTCCATTCAATTCTGCTCTGTGCTGGGTTAATATCTTCTAATAAAATCAGAATGGATGGAGACTTTCCTTTGTTATATTTTCCAATCAAATCAAGAAAACAAGAGATGATGATGCCAGAGGGAAGGGCCTGCTGAGGTACCAGTAGGTAGAGTAATGGGTTTTACATAGCTGGTAGCTCCCACACTGATTATGCTTGAGTTACTGTCACTGATTATATTATCTCTTTTTTCTCTCTTACTGTAATGCCCTCAAGACTGCAGATCCTGGGACAATGAAATACTTTTCAGCATCAGAAGTACTCACAGAGAGTTAGGGTCTTGTGCTTGGGTGGAAAAACAATGTTATACAGGTTGTTAAATGCCTTTTAAATTCCAAAACACTATTACCTTCATTCACCCTTACCTTTAATTTAAGGTGCAGTGTTTCCTAAGATTTTTGTTGTTCAGTCATTTTAGTCATGCTTGACTCTTTGTGACCTTATTTGGAGCTGTCTTGGCAAGGAGATTAGGGTAGTTTTCTTCTCCAATTCATTTTACAGATGAAGAAACTGAGGCAAACAGGGTGAAGTGACTTACCCAGAGTCTTATTCTTTTTCATCAGTTTGTCTCCTCATAGTGGTATTAAAACACAAACAAACAAAAAATCCATCAAGTTGCCTCTCAGTGACTCAGGTATGGATTGGATATTATCCTCTCCCCCCAAAAAAAATTATGCACCAACAGTGAGTTAAGCATCCCAGAAAGACATAGCCTCCTGCCTCCAGGTAGAGTCTCAGTGTTGGAGGGATCCTCAGAGAGAAATATAGGGAAGATGTTTATTCTTTAATGGTATGGGAGATTATGTTGGAGCAGCCAACTTTTTGAGTCACAGAGAAATAGAAACACATTTCCAATCCCTAAAAAGTACCCTGATATTCCTTTATTTTTATAAACTCAGAGCATGGCCTTCCTGATCCCCTTTTCCAATTGGTATACTACCAAACAATTCTCCACTACTGAACAAGAGTGCCAGGCCACAGCTTCATGCTGCCTGTCCCCAAGAACATATTTTCTGAATATTGGGTTGTTTGGTTTTAGATTGTTTTTGTTTTGTTTGTTTATTACCACTTATGAGGAAACAAACTGTTTAAAAAATAAATGAAGGTCATAAAAATCTCAGAAGCCCAAGTTTATTGTAGAGCTGGAAGGGACATTGAAGGTCATATATACAACTCCTATTTTAGAGATGAGCAAAATGAAGCTTGTCCAAAGTCACATGGATGGTGTTCCAAAGAACCTGGATTTGAACTTGGGTTTTCTAACTCTAGTGCCCTTTCCTTTGTAGCTAGACCAGAGCAATACTGAAACATGTTTCTATTTCTCTGTCTCTCAAAAAGTTGGCTGCCCCAACATAATCTCTCATACCATTAAAGAATAAACATCTTCCCTAAATTTCTCTTTGAGGATCCCTCCAACACTGAGACTCTACCTGGAGACAAGAGGTTATGTCTTTCTGGGATGCGTAACTCATTGTTGGTGCTTAGGGGTACTGCCCTGTTTCAGGGAAAGCCGTACTCTCACTAGAAGCCCCCTTTCAATTACTGGGGTACCTCATAATATTTCTGGGGACACAGAACAGTAAAAGGCATTATGGGAAGGGAATAGGGAGCTAGCTTCAAAGCCAAAAAACTCAAGCAAGAGTTCGTCTCACTTCTGACACCCAAGCAAGTCACTTAACCTCTCAAAGTTATAGGTGGCTAAGACTATAAATTGAAGAAAAGGGGCCAACTTGAACTGGTAGAGGGAATTTCCTAACCTAGAAACTATCTCTCCTAATGAAATCACAATTCCTATGCCTGTCCCTATATTAGTACAATATTATCCCACCTGGACCTATAATACACTTATCAGGGAAGCAACAATATGCACTCCCAGAACATATTCCTCTTTATTAGCTTTATATTAGTCTCCTAATCAGTCATCCTCTACCACCAGGCTCTCCCTAACCTTCTCCAATCCGTTCTGTTCATATGATCTTCCTAATAGTTTTTCTAATTATGTCATTGTTCTGCTTAAAAAAACAGCAGGAGTTCCCAATCATAAATATGGAAGAGAACATCCAAACTCCTGATTTGGTATTCAAGATTTTCTATAATTTGAACCTGTACCAATCTTTCAGTCTACAGACCTGGACCAGTCTTTCGTTCCTTTTTATATCCCCTACTGGAATGAAGTTTATCTTTTTAATACCAGCTTTCTATTGGTATTTCTATTTGATATCAAGCTATGGAAGACAAGAGGGTCCAAAGAATTTAAAATTATCATACACAGGATCATGGAAAAGCACATAATAGATATGAATAGATTGTAACTTATAACCAGCATAAAATTTCAAAGAACAGAAAAAATTACAAAATGTCAAATGATAAAGATATCACATGCTACAAAAAGAAAATTGCCTGGTCATGGGGCAAAAGATGAGTCTAGCTCTGGTGCTTCATCCTCATGATGTCAGAAAAAAAAAATTAGGTGAAGAGGAGAAGAAAAACAATTTACATAATTTTGTTGCATATTTAAAAGAAATGGCAATTTCTACATATTAGATTTGTAGTTTCATGTACAATCATTTTTATTATACTAGATTGTAAAAATGCTTGTTTTATTCCATAAATTACAAATATATATATATACATACTAGGTTCTATATATATTTTTTAAAGAAAGAAATCAAAGAAGGACTCCAGCACATTGAGAAAGAAGAAAACTCCCAAATCAAAATCAAGGATCCATTTGGATATTTAAGAATCTCCTTTATCACTTAAGCACAGATTTTTGTACATAGAAGTAGGAACTACAAATTTTTTTAAATTGTATTTATTGACCAATGTCCCTACAGCTCCTATTCTGTGGTAAATCAGAGTTTTGTGGGAAAGATACAGTATTTCATTATCAAAGTGACTTCTATGTTAATTGTTTATTTAAAAAAAAAAAAAGAAATTTGAGCCCATTGATTAAAGAATGACTGAAAATTTGTCATTCATTAAGTGAAATAGTACTATATCATAAGAATAGGGTTCTTATAGGAGGAATTCAGAAAGTTTGGGGAAATTTTGCATGAATTGAAACTAACAAAACCAGAACAATTACATGACAATTATAATGTATAGAAAAACAACAATGAAAGACTTCAGAATTTTGATCAGTTCAGAACATTGACCAATGGTTAAGTTCAGAGGGATAATAATTAATTACACCTCTTGGCAGAGAGGTGGTGGACAAATTCAAAATAAAATATACTGTCAGACGTGGTTAGTATGCTTATTTATTTTGCTTACCTGCATATCTTTATTACAACAGAGAATTCTTGGGAGAGTGGGAAGGGGAGAAAGGAAAGGAAGGGGAAAGGGAGGAAGAAAAGAGGGAAGAAGAAGGGAAAGAAAGAAAGAGAAAAGAAGGATTGAACAAAAGAAGGAAGGAAGGAACAAAGGAGCGAAGGTGAAAAGGAAAGTGGGAGAAAGAGAGAAAGGAGAAAAAGGAGGAGAAGAAGGAGGAAGAATAAGCATAAAAATTCAGACTGAATTACACAGTGGACCTACTACTAACTCACTGTGTAATCTTAGACTAATCACATGTCTTTGAGCCTCAGTTTTCTCATCTGAAATAAAGATGTCCTATTATAGTGTCTGAGGTCCCTTCCAACTCTAAAAATCCTATGAACCTATGAATTTGATGGTCATCTAATTATAACCACTGGTTTCCCATCATCTTTCAGCTCCCACAGCCATGAACAGGCTTGTTTGAAAACAGAGATGATTAAATATAATCTTTCTCCACTTTTACATGATGAATGTAACAGGCTAATCTTTTTGTGAGAGCATCATCAATATCCCCCAGGCCTGTGCAGGGTATGAAGAAAATGTTATTGCTGCAGTGCTCTATTAAATTATTCTTGGAGAAATTACAGGTAGTCAATGAATAATTCAAAGCAAAGAATACAATAACATCTAATAAACTCTGTATATAGTGCTGAACTTTGACATGGTTACAGTGATGTAGATTATCAAGTTGCACGTTCACACAAAATTAGAATTCAGTGCCATGAGATTATGGGATGATCAACATTTCATAAGAAACATTTGAAAAAGCCAATGGCATTAATTTACTAATTGGGAACTAGGGAAGAGAAGCCTCTTATTGAAAACACAAGTGATCCAATCATAGAGGTCTCTCTTCTCATTTCATATTCCTTGATTCTCTCAACTTTCTAAAAAATTGAATAAAAAGATGGCCAGACTCTTTTTGTAGTGTCAAAAAACTGGAAACCGAATGAATGTCCATCAGTTGGAGAGTGGTTGACTAGGCAATTTTCTTTTTGTAGCATGTGATATCTTTATCATTTGACATTTTGTAATTTTTTTTCTGTTCTTTGAAATTTTATGTTGGTTATAAGTTGCAATCTATTCATATCTATTGTGTACTTTTCCATGATGCTGTGTATGATAATTTTAAATTCTTTGGACCCTCTTGTCTTCCATAGCTTGATGTCAAATACAATACCAATAGAAAGCTGGTATTAAAAATGAGATAATAGCTGTAAAAATGCTTAGTTAGCTGATAAGAGCCAATTGTTAAATTTTCAGTGTAAACATTTATACCTTGAAAATAAGTAAAAGGTACGAAGCAAGAATTAATTTATCATTATGCTGATTGCCTAGACTTAAAAAAAAATTATTGGACAGCTAGGTGGTACAGTGGATAGAGCACCAGCCCTGTATTCAGGAGGAGTTGAGTTCAAATCTGGTTTCAGATGCTTAACACTTCCTAGTTGTGTGATCCTGGGCAAGTCACTTAATCCCAATTGCTTCAGCAAAATACACACACACACAATGTTAACAATGCAAATCAAATTTTAAAATGTGTCCTGCATCCATTTTTTATCCTCTCCATTTCCTGATTTTTTTCCCTGAAAATTCAATTATTAAACATTTACCAGCATACCACTTACCAAATATTTTCTTTGAGACTTTTACTGAACCAAGATTTTACGACTGGAGAAAAGGGAAGCATTGGGATCACTTCTCAGGTATCAAGAGCTCAAAATCTCCAGATGTTCTTCCCTCACTCCTGACTTCCAGCTATCAAATCCTATCAGCCTCCCTCCAAAACCTTTTTCATGTTTGTTTTCTTCCCTCTACCCTCATAACACAGCTCAAGTTCAAATTCTAAGCATCCTTTCCCTGGACTATGCAATAACTTTCTAACAAATTTCCCTGTCCAGTCTCTCTCTCCTCTCATTCATCCTGCATAAGATGCTTAAATAATATTCCTCATCTGCTCTGAAAACTTCAGGGACTCCCCTGTGCCTACAGTCATAGAGTTTACCATTTCAGGTCCTTCACTATTTGATCCATTTTATCTGCTCAGATTTATTATGCCCCCTTACATGAGTTTTTATAGCAGGAGTTTTAACTCACCTTCCCCAACTTGTGTTCATCTTGTCATGGACTTCCTAATTTTTCTCCTCACTTCCTAATATATCCTCCCTATTACTTCCTGATATATCCTCTGCCCTCTTCTCTGCCTGTGCATTTCTGAAATCCTGTGCATTTCTAAAGTCCCCTGGCCTTCCTTACCCCATCAACCTTCAGGAAGTCTCCTTTTGTGGTATATGATTATGATAGAACACTACTGTGCTTTGAGCAATGATGATCTTGGCAATCTTAAAAAAACATAAATAGGTATGTACAAAATAAAGAGCTAAATGAGCAGAACCAAAAGGACACTGTATACAGTAATAACAGTATTGTTTTAAAAACAACTTTGAGTGTTTAAATCATTTTAACTAGTATATATACCCAAATTACTTACAAAGAATATATGAAGGAAGATGCTTTCTGCATTCAGAGAAAGATCTAATAAATAGAAGTATGTATAGAATGATTTTTACAAGTATGTATATATATGCATATTTGTATTAAATGGTAGCCATCTCTGGGGAAAGAGGAGGGAAGAAAAAAAAGGGGAAAAAAAGAAATTTACATAATTTTATTATATATTTAAAAGGAATAGCAAATTGTACACAATAGATTTGCAATTTCATATGCAATCATCTTGTTTATTACATTATATTATGGAAATATTTACTTCATTCAATAATTCAAAAATAAATAAAAAATTTAAAAATAATAATGAATAGTTTCTTGCTAATTTAAACTTTTCTTGATTCCATATCCTGTCTCCCCCTCCACCCCAAGATAGTTGAGAGAACTAGCAAGACTTGACAATTGGACATGGATTGGTGAAGGAGAAGCAGGAGCTGTGTCTTGGACTTCTGCTATTTCCCCCAAAGGGCAGACAAGCACAGGGCTGGGCACAAAACCAACTCTTCAAAACATTTGCCAATATCCATAATTTTTAACTTCCTATCTAAGAAGCATTCGTGGCTGAGCCCTGGAGAAATGTTTTTCAAAGCTTTCTCTAGCTCATCCAACTCAGCTCTCACCTTTTCCCAAGAGCAATCACTCCTTTATTTGACATTTTCAAAATAAGGGTTCCCTGTTATTGTGGCCTCGGGTCTGACCTTTATCTGTTATTGGGGATGAGAAAGAACCTGTCATTGAGAAATAACCTGTGACTCCCTAACTCATTTGTTCCAGGGACCACAAGCACTCTCAGTCAGATGTGCCAGAATCCTAGCAAGGACAGTGTCAAGGAACAAAAGGATGAAGAGGGAGAGAAGACTCCAGGAAGAAAAATGGGGAGAAACCATTCTCTTCTGTCCATTAACTATTTCTTTCTTCTGGCAAACCTCCTCAGTATCTTGACCAAGAAAAGTCCATGGACACTCTAGTCCACAGGGTCATAAAGAGCTAGAGACAACTGAACCACAAAAATCATTATGGGCAGCTAGGTGACACAGTGGAGAGAGAATTGCGTTTTGAAAGAAGAAGGCTCTACATGATTTCAAATCTAACCTCAGATATATACTAGCGATGTGACCCTGGGCAAGTCATTTAACCCTGTTTGCCTTGGTTTGCTCATCTGTAAAATGGGCTGAAGAAGGAAATGACAAACCATCCCAGTGTCTTGCCAAGAACACCCCAAATGGGATCACCAAGAGATGGATGAATGAAAATAACTCAACAACAGCAACAACTATGTGCCATGCACTGTGATAATGATGTCTCACATCAGTCCTCTCCTGGTCCCTTCCACAGCTTCCACCACAAAACAGACCACAAGGAGCAGCCACATGGCACAGAAGATAGAGGACTGGCCCTGGAATTAGGAGGACCTGAGTAAAAATCCAGCTTCAGACACTTACTAGCTGGGTGATGTTAGGTAAGTCACATAACCCCAATTGTTCACCCCCCAAAAAACCCCAAACAATAGACTATAATCTCCCTAGTTCAGGTTCCCATCACTTCCCTCTTCCAGCTGTTGCCAGTCTCCTGATGGGTCTCCCTTCACTCATCTCAGCTTCATCCACAGATGTCTGTCAAACTGATATTCCAAAACACAGAATGAGTTTTCTGAGAGCAGGGACTGTAGTTCATTTTATATTTGTGTACTCAATACTTATCACAGTGTCAGACACATAGTAAACACTTATCAGAGGCTTTTTTCATTCGTTCGTTCATTTATTCATAGGTCTGATGATGTCACTACTTCTCAAGAAGCTTCAATGGCTCCTTAATTGTCATTAGGTTCAAATACAGCCTCCTTTGTTTGGCCTTTGAAGCCCTTCACTATCTGGCCTTGTCTACCTTTCTAAACTGATGCACATTAATTCCTCTCCAAACGAAAGTTGCAATCACACTAGCCAACTATTTCCTGTTCCCTATACATGACTCCATCTTCCACCTCCATTCCTTTACCAAGATTGATTTTCCTCTTCCTCTTGGAAACCCCAGCTCCCTTCAAGGACCAGCTCCAGAAGAACTTCTTTAAAGGGTTCTCCTTGACTATGTCCAGAGGCTATAAAACTGTGTGTAACCTTTGATTGGGTCTGTATCCTGAAGAGATTATAAAAGGGAAAAGGACCCACATGTGCAAAAATGTCTGTGGCAGTCCTTTTTGTAGTGAAAAGAAATTGGAAACTGAGTGGATGCCCATCAATTGGAGAATGGCTGAATAAGTTACGGCATATGAATGTTATGGAATATTATTGTTCTATAATAAATGACCAGCAGGATGATTTCAGAAAGACCTGGAAAGACCTATGTAAAGTAATGCTGAGTGAAGTAAGCAGAACCAGGAGAACACTGTAAACAATAACAGCAAAATTATGGATGACCAACTATGATAAACTTAGCTCTTCTCAGTAATTCAGTGATTCAAGACAGTTTCAATAGACATAATGAAAAGAGTCATCTGCATCCAAAGAGAGAACTATGGACATTGAATATAGATCAAATCATAGTATTTTTACTTTTGCTTTTGCTCTTTTCTTTCTTGTGTTTTTTCCCTTTTATTCTGATTTTTTTCTTGTACAACATGACAAATATTTAAAAGTATTGGATATGTTTAACCTATATAAAATTACTTGTTGTCTTGGGGACAGAAGAGGTAGGGAAAAGAGGAAGAGAAATTTGGAATACAAAATCTTACAAAAATGAATGTTGAAAACTAACTTTACATGTATTTGGAAAAATAAAATGCTATTGAGGGGGAAAAGAAGAAGAAAAAGAAGCTCTCCTTGATTCTAATAGCTACTCATCTGCCTACCTGCAACCTGAAATTACTTTGTATTTATCTTGTATGTATCCTGAAATCAATTATCTATAATATGTTGAATCCCTTTACTAGAATGAAAGCTCCATGGGACAGGAGCTGTCTCAGCCTCTTCATAGTATTTAGAATCATAGATTTGGAGCTGGAAAGATGAGAAACCTGAGATTAAATGACTTATTCAAGATCACAAAGGTGGTCATTTGTGATTTGTATTTAAAGCCATGTCCTCTGAGTCCAAAGCCAATTCACTTTGTCTCCTTTGTGGCACTTTATTATACTGCCTTTTAATAGTTATTCATGTAGACATTGTTTTGCTGTTCAGGTATTTCAGTCTGACTCTTTATGGACCTACTTGGGGTTTTCTTGCAAAGATATTGGAGTGGTTTGCTATTTTATAGTTAATTTTACAAATGAGGAAACTGAGGCAATGAAGATTAGGTGACTTACCCAGAATCACATTGCTAGTAAGCAAGTATAATAATATAAAGTAGAATGTGAGAGGAGCAAAAAAGAAATCTAAGCAAAGTGGTCTAATTAAATCTGTAGATAGAACACTTTTCAATTGAGGGCATTCTAATCAGGGAGAACTATATGAAGGAGGTACCTCTCCCTCCTCCCTTCAGGTAGAAAGGGGGGGGCTGGTTGAACTACTTGCTGAGCCCCACATCCGGGGCACACAGTACACATCTGGAATAGGAATCCTGGCCTGAGAGTGGTACCTACTACACCTTTAAATTCAAGACTTTTTCAAACTGCCTGATATCTTTGTTGTGCTACATCCTGGGGCCCTGCATTCACTGTGCAGGAATCTTTGAGCTCAACCATTTCCATCTCCCGGTGCCAATAAATCCCGTGTCTCCAGGGCAATGACTTTTACTCAGCAAATGTTAAGCAGCAATAAACAGCAAGGAACAGTTGGAATTTCAATAAGAATTTTGTGATATATTGATCCTCCCTCCCTCTATCCCTTGTGACGTTTCATTTTATAATGTTGCTTTCATGTCCTGGGCTCCATACCACCAAAGGGCAAATTCAGCTAGGTCTGCTTGAAGGAAGAAATGGGCAGATTAACTGAGACCTAGAACCAAAAGATCCCATTTCCATAAACTTTGGGACTGACTGTGAGACAATTCTTAAAATCAGACAGTGCCAGGAATACCCACCCATCTTAGATCTAAGACTGGGTCTGAATCCCAGTTAGGCACTTATACTAATTGTGTGAGCTTAGACAAGTTATTGTCCCCTGGCCTCAGTTTCCCCAGCTCAAAAATAAGAGGGTTATACTAAAGAGTCCCTTCAAGATTTAAATCAATGAACTCTAATGAAATATTTGTCAAAGCACTTAGCAGAGGGTCTGGTACCTACTAGTCCTGTGGCAAGTGAAAAATGAAAGATCTGAGGAAACAAAGTTTTATACTTCCAAGCATATCAATTTTCAAACAATGCATGCTAATTGCCTGGTGAACTAGAATCAGTAGCCTTTCTCTCTCTGGCACAAGACCCTCTAAGATAGTGGGAGACTGGTTTCTATGCATTAAAAACAATCAAGTTAGCTCAATAATTAAAGAAAACAATTAACCAGGATATAACACGAGGTAATCTGATTTCTAATTAGAGAAAAGATAAGAGACTTTCTAATTTGGAAAGGAGAAAGTTAAAATATACAATTTCCTGAAAATAGAAAAAGAGATGTCCACTCCCCACAAGCATCTGTACACAATCAAAGGAACATTAAAGCAATAATTGATCAGTACAGGGCCAATTTTCAGATAAGACATGGGGATTGCTTGAGTTATACAATTATGAGAAAATTTCTTGCTTTAATCTTTGAATCTGACCTGGTCAGCATAACCTAGCTTAGTTAAGATTCTCTAAGCAGCAAGTAGAGGTGATTCAGCTTCCTAACCATGCAGGACTAGTTTCACAATACTATATGATGACCAATTCTGATGAACTTTGCCATCCTCAGCAATGAGATCAACCAAATCATTTCCAATGGAGCAGTAATGAACTGAACCAGTTACGCCCAGAGAAAGAACTCTGGGAGATGACTAAAAACCATTACATTGAATTCCCAATCCCTATATTTTTGCCCACCTGCATTTTGGATTTCCTTCACAAGCTAATTGTACAATATTTCAGAGTCTGATTCTTTTTGTACAGCAAAATAACGGTTTGGTCATGTATACTTATTGTGTATCTAATTTATATTTTAATATATTTAACATCTACTGGTCATCTTGCCATCTGGGGGAGGGGGTAGGGGGAAAGAGGGGAAAAATTGGAACAAGAGGTTTGGCAATTGCCAATGCTGTAAAGTTACCCATACATATAACCTGTAAATAAAAGGCTATTAAATAAAATTTAAAAAAAAAAAGAGGACTAGTTTCAAACATTGTAATAAGGTCCTCACCCAATTTTCACAATTGAACATTTTTCTCACAAGATAGAATTGGACTAGACCCATTATTGATTAAGAAGGGAACTGACCTAGATCCAGAAGTGAGTCACAAGAAGGAGTCAGTATGGGTCTCTCAATTCCCACTACCACTTGCCATTCCAACCTTTCCAATGCCCTCAGTGCTATGTAAATGCTTATTCTCCTTAATCTTAAAATCCTAAAGGACTACAGCTACATCAAACATTAACTAATACAAAGAACAGAGTTTTGACCAAAACGTTTTCTAACAGTTCTCTTTCATTTTTTAAAATAATAACTTTCTATTTTCAAAGCATACACAAAGATAGTTTTAAACATTCCCTCTTGTAAAACCTTGTATTCCAAATTTTTTTCCACAATTACCATGCTGCACAAGAAACATCAGATCAAAAAAGAAAAAAAATGAGAACAAAAATAAAAAGCAAGTAAACAACAACAAAAAAGGTGAGAATACTATGTTGTGATCTACATTCAGATCCCAAAGTTCTTTCTGGATGCAGATGGTTCTTTTCATCACAAGTCTATTGAAATTAGTCTAAATCAACTCATTGTTGAAGAGAGCCCCGTCGATCAAAATTGATGATTGTATAATCTTATTGTTGCCATGTACAATGTTCCCTTGGTTCTATTCACTTCACAGCATCAGTTCATGTAAGTCTTTCCAGGTCTTTCTGATCATTTCTTATAGAACAATAATATCCCACAATTTATCCAGTCATTCTCTAACTGATAGGCCTCTCCTCAGTTTCCAGTTCCTTGCTGCTATAAGCATTTTTATACATGTAGTGCCTTTTCTCTTTTTTATGATCTCTCTGGGATACAGACCCAATGAAGATACACAGAAGTTCTCTTTTAGAAGTAACTAAGTAGCATAGTGGATTAAGCACTCACCCTGGAGTGAGAAGGACTTCAGCTCAAATCTTGTTTCAGACACTTTATTAATATAAACTTTCTCAGCCTCATTTTCTATAATAGTAAAAATGTAGTTTTTTTTAAAAAAATCTTTCACAGGATTGTTGTAAGGATCCAATGAAATAATATAGATTGAAGGCTTTACAACTTTAAAGTCCCATCTAACTATTACCTATTATTAACTAGCCTCATAGGCACATAGAAAGTGCTTAATAAAAACACAGCAAGTGCTTAATAAATGTTTATCTTCTATTATTATCAATAAGTTTTAAAATTTATTCTGTAGAAATAAATAAAATAATAGGAAAAGAGTTTGTTTAAAACTGAGAACACTAGCTAATGTGAATTTGTCACTTCACATAATACCAAAAAATAAAAATAATACAAGTAGGTCAAATCACCATTATATATACATCTCTTGACCAGTGTAGTTAAATATAGTTTATTTAGAAAAAAATTAAACTTGGAAAAAGCAAACTTGACTCTAAATCCCTGCTCTGCCCATTTTTAGCCATGTGAACTTAATGTAATTAAGTGCAAATTATTTAATCTTTCTGGTACTCAGTTCTCTCGTCTATAAAATCAGGGGATTGGATTAGATGACCTGAAAGCTTATCCACCTCTTTCCAGCCCTAACTCCCATTACTATGATCCCAATAAGAATCCCCCCCCCAAAAAAATTGGATTAACTGCCCACTCCTTAGATGGAGATTTTGGAAGGGTCCCTCTAATCTGAGGAAGAGGTCATAAGGATTAACTCTCCTTCCAATGGTGAAATCCAGGGTTAGGGTAAGCTTTCAGGATGAAGAGATTTCTGAGAAATAATAGAGAAATTCCAGAGGGCAGCCTGCAGAATAATGAGGATATACAAATAAATATATTATTTCAAGGTAAAACAAGATGAGGACAAAGAAGAGCTCCAAACCAGGTACTCCAAGAAAGTCTAATGGGGAAGGAAAGAAACACTTTGAAGGATAAGCAAAAACTCCATTGGTGATTTTGTCTTATTCATAATGCCATTCAGATTTGAGGTCCTACCCAGAAACTTGGGAACATCTATACCGAAGAGACTGGGAAAATAGAATCTACTTTCATAGGACAAAGGGAGATTTAGTTAAAAGAAAAGGAAATCAGAGTGTATGTCCTGGAATAAGTTACTTACTATGATCCCAAAGTCTCAAACTCCATACCAAGTGACCCAAAATCACAGCTCTGACAAAAGAAAACCTCTCATATTTCTTTTGCTGAGTTGCTCTTTCCTACAAATTGCATTTCAATATGTTGCTTCCACATTATCTTCTTTAGGTATATTCTCCCACCTAGTGTTCCCTCTTTCCCTCATTCCTCCTCCTGTTCTCTCCTTTCCTTTTTTTCCCCTTCCTTCCCTAAGGACAAGAGGTTTTTTTTTTCCTCTTCTATTTATTTCCCTAGCATTTAACATTGTGCTCAGAATAAATGAAATGCTTAATATAATATTAATTATAACATAATAGTTGTCTGCCTGTAACTGAAGACTTCTGATGATGAGATCAGAAGATTGCACTTCTTGATAAATCTAATTATTAGGAAATTTTTCTTACATTGAGCTTAAATATGCCTCTTTACAAGCCCTACCTATTGCTTCCAGTTTTGTTTTTGGGCCAAACAAAACAAAAGTAATCCATATTCCATATTTTGAATGTTCTCAGCAGTCTAAAGACTAGACAAGAATAGCTGACTTAAGGAGCCCTTACCCTTCCATTTCTCAATTCGTTTGTCCAATTTTTGGATGCCCACTCTTGGATAGATGCTAACCTTTTCCTCATTCCCACTTCTGCATAAGGTAACTCAGAGAACCCTGCTTCACTCCGATCCTTTGTCCCAGTGCCTCCTTTCCAATAGTCATTTTCTTGGGGACCACCTGCTCTTCCATTGCTCCTCAAGCTGTCCTGTGCCTTTGCCCTCCAAACCTCAGGACATTTCCATCTGACATGCTATTGTACCCTGAGGACTTCTGGTCCTTGTCATCTAACCTGTTACTTTATACCCCCAGGGTCATTTCCCTTGCTCTTTTTCTTTCCTTTTTCCCTTCCCTCTCTCCTTCAATGTCTTCTTTTCTCTCTTCTTCCTTTCCTCTATCCTTCCTTTTTCTTTCCAATAGTTGAAGACACCAAAGAACCAGCTGATCTCCGTGGATACCCCTCAGACTAGACAGAGAAAACCTAAAAGCTCCTCTGCTGTTCGTGGACTGGTCATAACATTGCCTTACAATGATCAGAGGTCTATAATAAGGGCACAGACCAGGCTCATCCCCATCATGTATATAGTTCTGGATCACCTTTACAGAACAATATGCCTTCCTCTTTCACCTAGTCCAAAAAAAATCTAAATAAATAAATGAATGAATCTAGGAGAGGGAGATCCTCACAGTTTTTGGCCATCTCCAGTTATCTTAATCTATATCTAAGCCACTGGTCCCAGATGGCTCTGGAGGGAAAAGGCAGGTGACCTTGCACATCCCTCCCTCACTTAAATCCAATTCATTTGCATGTCATGGCATCATCTCCCTGAAGTCATGGCTCTCTTCAAGAATGAAGGACAAACAACAACCTATTCTGAGGCAATGAAGGGCCCAAACAATGGCCAAATGAAGCTGGATCTGGGACCTTTTGATGACCAATCAATGAAAGCTGAAATGATTTGGGTTTAAGGGATGATTTCAAGGTTAAAACAGGGAACATGGACAATCTGGGCTACATTTAGAAAAGAAATAGCCAAACTAAGCCAAATTTATAATGGAAAGGAAAGGAAAGGTTACAATCTCCTTAAGAGTTTTCTTAGTTTCTAAATCACATTCTCCCGTGAGCTATCTATTTTTTTGTTGTTGATCCAGGAGAGGACTGGGATTGCAGTTTATCTCAAAGACAATGTGAATTATAGAGGTGTGGCTAACATGAACTATGTACATAGCTGTATAATATACAAAGCTGGGAAAATATTAATCTCACTCTTCTCCTACCCAGTCAGATGTATGTGGAGGATTGTTTAATTCAGAGTCTCCTGAGTTAGGAATGATGATAACAAGATGGGGTGTGTCTGAACTCCTCCTGCTCAGAATTCTGGGGGCAACTTTGAAGGGTTATGGCTTCTACTGCTGTTGCTCACAGGATCTAGTATATTCCCTCCAGTATCGATTAACTAATTGATACCAATTAGTTATTATAAAGAGCAAGGGCAGAGGTTACAAAAATAATCCTCCCAAACAAAGGTGAACCTCTTTGATTGCATATACATACACAAGATCTCTGGGGGGAGAAGATTCAAACTGAAGAATCATGCCAGTGAGAACAATTCCAGGTCCCAGAATTCCTTTTGTCCCTTGGAGAAGACTACATTCATTTCGTTTCAGGAAGTTTCATCATTGATAGAAAAATTATTCCCTTGCTCCATTGTGCTGGCTCTTTTTAGTATTTGGTATCTCTAAACTGACAAGTTAATACACTTCTGAGCTGGGTGAAACAGATCACTCACTGGCTACTAGTGCCCTTCACTAAACTTAGCTGCTGTTGTTCGGGACTCTGGAAATCTGGTTTTCTATGAGACATCAGATATCATTGATGGATCTCTTGATCTCACTTTGCCTGGGCACTAATATGTCAGAATACTCATTCACCAAACACCAAGAAAGGAGAAACAAAACAGAACCAGAAGCAACATGTGCTAAAGAACATAAGAAGAAATCTAGCTTACTGCTGCCCTTGCCCTAGCTTGAAAGCACCAGGGAAGAAAACAGATTATCACTGGATACTTTTGTAGGCACACTCAATTTCAGTTCCGCCTCTCCTGCAATGATCAATACTATCAGCTCCTCAGTCAACTAGAAGACTGCTTGTCACTTTACAATAGCAGTTCCTTGGTCATTCTTGGCTGAGTAGACTAATCAATCTTTCATGGGTTGGATTTTAAACCAAGCAGAGAACATCACACATGCTCTGAAGTGGGAGGAAAGACCCCTCCAGACATGCATGGGTGGAAATAAACCAGATCAAAAGATGAAGCCTTTTGATAGCTGGGTGGTCCTTAGCAGAGAAAGCCTAAAGCACTGATAGGATTATACTTCCTTGAGCAAAGCAGGAAAGGCATTTGAAGAATCAGTTCAACCTTAAGTAAGCTTTTTGTTCTAAAGTAGATCTGTAGCTCAAGGGGACTTTCGGTTATATTCCCATCAAGGTAGAGGGTCTCTACAAACTCCACCTTTACTTATCCAATAAAAAAGCCAATTTATGATATCAAATCTTGAGGTCATATTTCCCTATAAAAATCCACTCACAGTGTAGATCTTTGCTAAATCCCTTTTAGAGTTAATTGCAAAGGCATTCTGTTATGGTCTTTCTTCTCACCTCCTACCCCCAATAGTCTCTGGTATCTTTCTCCTGGTTACAGCTAACTCTTTTAAGGTGCTAGAACCATTTTATGGTTAGGCTGCCAATCAATAGTGGAATCCCCTTCCTTTGCTAATCCCCTTTGGGGTTAGTTTAAACTCCTCTATGGATTTTGCCTGCCACTCAGGGATATACTCCCATCTCATAGTGTATTCCCTTCAATGGTGTCTTCCTTCTGGTTATTTGTGAGTTCCACTAGGGAACTTGTTTTTCCCTTTGTTAAGTGTTAAAACCCCTTTCCTGATGTGGGAAAACAGGGACACTGATACATTGTTGGTGGAATTGTGAATACATCCAGCCATTCTGGAGAGCAATCTGGAACTATGCCCAAAAAGTTATCAAACTGTGCATACCCTTTGATCCAGCAGTGTCTCTACTGGGCTTATACCCCAAAGAGATACTAAAAAAGGGAAAGGGACCTGTATGTGCCAAAATGTTTGTGGCAGTCCTGTTTGTAGTAGCCAGAAGCTGGAAAATGAATGGATGCCCATCAATTGAAGAATGGTTGAGTAAATTGTGGTATATGAATGTTATGAAATATTATTGCTCTGTCAGAAATGACCAGCAGGATGAATACAGAGAGGATTGGAGAGACTTACATGAACTGATGCTGAGCGAAATGAGCAGAACCAGGAAATCATTATATACCTCAACAGCGATACTGTATGAGGATGTATTCTGATGGAAGTGGATTTCATCAACAAAGACAAGATCCAACCGAGTTTCAATTGATCAAGGATGGACAGAAGCAGCTACACCCAAAGAAAGAACACTAGGAAATGAATGTAAACTGCTTGCATTTTTGTTCTTCTTCCCAGGTTATTTATACCTTCTAAATCCAATTCTCCATGAGCAACAAGTAAACTGTTCGGTTCTGCACACATATATTATATCCAAGATCCACTGCAATCTATTTAACATGTATAGGACGGCTTGCCATCTTTGGGGAGAGGGCGGAGGGAGGGAGGGGGAAAATCGGAACAGAAGTGAGTGCAAGGGATAATGTTGTAAAAAACTACCCTGGCATAGGTTCTGTCAATAAGAAGTTATTAAAAAAATAATAATAATAAAAATAAAACCCCTTTCCTTGCTAACTCCTGTGTTAATTAATATAATGAATACCCCTCCTTTGTATCTGTGATAGATGATTTGTAAAGATTGCTCCATGTCATGAAGTGAATCTCTTTTTATATAATATTCTCTTTTTCTCCTTCAGTTTATTGCTCTCCTGAAACTATTTCATATTTAGCACTCCTGGTGTCCATTTTACCTCTTCACCAAGCTTCCTATAATTCTGGCTGAGTGTGTCTCAAGGGAAGTGGAAATTGAGGGGAGTCATTCCTGATATCACTTGGTATTGATTTGTATGGGTTTTGTATTTATCTTTAGACATGCTCCATCATCCTAGTAGAATATAAGTTCAATCAGGACACAGACTATTTTTTTTTGTATATACTATTTAATTTGCATTTCTCAATACTGACTATGTATAAAATAATAAAAATGTCTTGTACATAGTAAGTACCTAGTAAGTATTAAATAAATGCTTATTAGAATGAATTTTTTAAAAAAGCCTGGGGAACATATGGAAGAATGTGAGAAACTAGAGAAGAGGCTAGAAGCCATACCATGAAGGCTATTCAGTCTGGATTTAAAAGAAAAAGACAATTGAGAGAGGAGGAGAAGGATAGGTTGCTATTTTCAAAGAACTGTCTGGAAAGAAGCTATTTGCTAGGTTCCTGCTTCTTAATAAAAAATAATAGAATGCCAGAGTTCAAAGGAACCTTAGGGAACATCTAATCTAGCCCCCTTTGTTTTTTATAGATGAAGGAATTGAGGTACAGATGAGGGAAAATGCCTTGCCCAAGGTCGTGCAATGAATTTTCTCATTCTGTCTGTTCCTCAAATGCATTTATGACTGTGACCTTTTTTGAGGGCAAGAACCAAATCCTTTTCATCTTGATGTCCTCTGCTCTATAGTCTAGCCTAGGACCCTCCCTTCAAAATCCTTCAATAAATGTTTGTTGAATGTTGAATGTTAACTGGATTCCTGCCATTCAGCACTGATGGAGTAAATGCAGTCGAATTCTAGCACATACCATGTAACATTCTCATTAAAATCTAATGAGTTCAGCAGGATTAATGTTATTACAATGGCCAACTAGGGAATTAAACTGATAAGCTATTTTCTGTAAAGTGCTGGAAGATGATCCTTCTTTTTCCATCTTACTTTTTAAAAAAAAATCTGATTGATTAAAAAGTCGTCTCTAAATAATTTGGAGAAAAGTTTAATCAAAACCTGTGCTTCTTCGCATTCCTTATGAGCTGCAAATTCATCCATCGTGGGCTTTTTCCTCCTGGCTTGTTAAATGATAAAATATCTGACTGGATAGTGAAATACTCACAAAAGGAATTTACCTAAATAGTTTTATTCATTTTTTCCTAACAAACATTGTCATATATACGGCATTCTAAAAGCCAAGACAAATGAATATCATGTTAAACACACACATATATACACAGAGAGAGACAATGCAGCTACCAAGGCATCTACAACCTAAAGGATAACATTTTCATCTCTGCTTGGATTTTGGCCCTCAAATTGACCCCCTAGAAAACCATGGTGTTTATATCAGAACTGTTCACCGGGATAGCTCAGAGGTCAGAATCCAAGATCTTTTTTGAATGCAAATAAACTCTATAAAGACAGACATTGTCTTGGGTTTTTGCTTGTTTTTTGCTGAGGCAATTGGGGTTAAGTGACTTGCCCAGGGTCACACAGCTAGGAACTATTAAGTGTCTGAGACCACATTTGAACTCGAACTTTAGGGCTGGTACTCTATCCACTGTGGCACTTAGCAGCCTATATACTCAGTATCTTGAATATAGTCAATAAGCATTTTTGGGGGGGGGGGGTTGTGAGGGATAAGGCAATTGGGGTTAAATGACTTGCCCAGAATCACACAGCTAGGAAGTGTTGTGTCTGAGGCCAGAATTTGAACTCAGATCCTCCTGAACCCAGAGCCAGGCTCTATCCACTGAACCATCTAGCTGCCCCTCAACAAGCACCTTTTAAGTATTTAAGTATTTACACTGTGCCAGACAGTGTGCTGAATGACGGGGATAGGAAAAAAGACAAAAACAATCCTTGCTCCTAAGAGCTCATAAGGATGTGAGTGATCACATCCATGCAAGATATACACTGAGTAAGTAGAAAGTCATTTCAATAGAGAAGGTACTAGCAGCTGTCACCTACAGAAAGGGGCATTTGAGCTGAATCTTGAAGGAAGCAAGGGAACCTAAGAGGTGGAAGTGAGGAGTCAGAGCATTGCAGGTATACAAAACAGTCAATGCAAAGTTGTAGAGGTGGGAAATTGAGCATCACCTGCAAGGAAGAGCAAAAGGACCAACATAAATGGATCATAGAAATACATGAAGGGATATAAGATGACTAGAGAGGAAGGAAGAAGTCAGGTCACAGTTAGATCCCCTGGTCATACCAATGTTTTAGGAAAATCAATTTCACACCTAAATGGAGAGTGCATTGGAATGAGGTAACACTTTAAGTCAGGAGATAATTAGAAAATTATTGAAAGAATCCAAGCAAATGGTGGTGGGAGCCTGAACTAAGTTCATTCATATATATATATATATATATATATATATATATATATATATATATGGTGAGAGAAGAGGAAAAGGGTGTATGTGTGTGTGTGTGTATAGTTGGTTGTACTTAATTTTGACATATATGTATGTGTATGTATATATGTATGATTGGTTGATTGATTGCTCACCTTCATTCTCAAAGAAGACCAAAATGACGTCACTGTGTTGAAATCAATGTGTCAGCTATGGTTGACCAGATACATATGAGCTAAGAAGACCCTACCACAGGTCAGGCACAAATAATCCACGTGAACATTCAGAATGGAGATGTCTCTAAATTTGTGCATCACATATTTCTTTTGTACTCCTGCAATTCTGTTTTGCTTAGAGAATGCCTTCTTTGATGCAGACACACCATGCTAGAAGTCCTTTGCCAATGTCTCCTGTGTCACACAGTTAATTGCAAAATTCTCAGAGAAACCTTGAGAGTATTCTTCTGTTACTTCTTCTGATATGCATATATCCCAAATGTATACATTTATATGTATATGTATCTGACATGTTCTAAAGATAGAAGTCTCAAGATGTGGCAACAGATTAAATCTGCAGAACAAGTCAGAACCAGGAATCAAAAATAAAACTAAGGTTGTAAGGCAATGGATGATTGAAAGGAGGGTAGTACCCTAGCAATCATAAGAAGATTTTGGTGTAAAGATATGAATTCTGTTATAGACATGTTGAGTCTGAGAAGCAGTGGGATACAATGTAAGATGTCAAGTTGGCAACTGGTGAAACAAGACTAGAGCCCAAGAGAGAGAAAAAGGTTGGATGTGCAGATCTAAAAATCTGCAGAGAGATAACATTTTAATCCATGGGAGCAAACAGACAGAAAAGAGAAGAGGGGCGGACAGAGCCTTGAGAGACACTCAGGATTAGTAGGTGTGACATGGATGAACAAAGAGCAAAAGACACTGAGGATCAATTAGGTAGATTAGGAAGGTAACTGGGAGACAAATTTATCATAAAAACTCAGAGGAGAAAGTATCCAAGAAAAAAAAAATATCCATTAATAGAGTCAAATGCCGCAGAGATATAAAAAAGAATGAGGATTAAGAAAGGTTATTAGATTTGACAATTGAAATATCATCAGTAGCTTTGGAGACAATAGTTTCAGTTGAATGAGGATATCAGAAACTATATTGCAGAGGGTTTAAAATAAAGGGAGAGGGGAGGAATTGGGGACACCTAATACAAACAGCTTTCTCAAAGAATATAACCAGGAATGGGAGAAAAATACAAGACAATAATTATCAGTGATAGTAGAATCAAGTGAAGAGAATGAGGGAGCTTGAACAAACATGTAGAGAAGAAACCAGGAGATGGGGAGACTGAGGATAAAAGAGAGTGGAAATAATAGTGAGAGTTATGTACCAGAGAATATTAGAAAGATAGGATCAACAGCGCATGTAGAGCTATTGACCTTGGCAGGAATTATGGTCACCTCTATCTCTGAAACTGGAGAGAAAGAGGGGATAGTGGGAAAGATATTAGAGATATGAGATCATGGGGAGAAGAGAAGAAGGAGCTTATAACTAATAATCCCTTGTATTCTGTGAAATATGAGATTCCCAGCAGAGAAGTGGAAGGGGAATAAAGTACCTTGAAATTCTTGAGGTAAGAAAGGGTTTGGAACAGATGGCTGGAGAGTGGGATAGAGAATTGGTTGGGGCAGATGTGAATGTTATCCTTACTGCAATGAGGACTCAATTGAAAACATTTGTATATATTTGTAGAGGACCAAAAATAAACATGATTTCTTAATTTCTTCCAGCATCATTCATCAGCACATGAATAGGTGCCAAGGAGGTAAATGGTAATCCAGGGTTAAAGTCTGGCAAGGTAGGATTCACAATAAGTCAATTGCAACTCTAAGAGTAGACAATAATAGTATAGCATTGAACTGGTTCACCAATAGGTCTAGATAGAGAAAGGAGAATAGTGTTGCTAGTGCAGGTATGATAGCCTAGGAAAAAATTAAAAGACAGAGTAAAGAAAAGTAAAAATAGGAACAAAGAGCAGAGTTATGGATTATAAGGCAGGGGAAAAGATGGAATGATAAAGAATTAGGATCAGAGAAAGAAATTTCAAGATTCACTAACATGGAAGCTGAACAGTTGTGGAAGATGGCAAGATCACTTGTATGACTGTGTGTGTGTACACACACAAGAGAGAGAAGAATGAAGATGGGGAGGGAAAGAGGGAGAGAGAAAGGGATGGAGAGAGAGAGAGAGAAGGAGAGAAAGAAAGAGAGAAAGAGAAGGAGAGAGAGAAAGGGAAAGAGAGAGAGAGAAAGAGAGAGAGAGAGAGAGAGAGAGAGAGAGAGAGAGAGAGAGAGAGAGAGAGAAATGTGGATTAGATTGTTGGAATAGAGTAAATTGAAGAAGTAGGAAGAAAAGGACCAGCAATATGTATATTGAAGACGATAGTATAAGAATAAGAACAAATTACAAACCAGGCACTGAATTCATTAACCAAGAAAAGAGAATGTATTGGGGATGAATAGATGATAATAACAGGATTAAATGATAAATTTGGATAAGGTAAATCTCAAAGGAGAGGTTCCTGTATGATGGTGTTAGAGGAAGAATCTGGGACTCAACAATATTTCAACTCCTTCACTGGGACCATTGAGTAAAGGGGTATGAGTGAATGTGTAGCCAGCATTAGAAAGGATGGCAAAGAGAGTAGTTTCATCAGGAGAGAACCAAATTTCAATGACTACCAAAAGAGAAGTAAGGGGAGAGTTTAAGGTAAAGAAAATGTGTTAATTATGGAGCAGTATTCAAGGGAGCACAGTGAAAAAGGCCAATCAGAATTTATATGTGGTTTTCCAGCATATCCCTGGGAAAAAATGGGAGGGGAAGGAGAATCCTGGCCAAGTCTTCTTCCTTTCTCTCTGATCAAGGAGCATCTTTCCAGCTGCCAAGGGTTGAAGAATGTTGGATTTCCCATCTGTGTCCCAGACACATCCCTGAATCAGGTGACAACATAAGGAGACAAGGATAGTCTGGACTCATGACTCTGTAAGAAGTTCAGAGAAGACACTCCACCATAGTCAAAGGGAACTTCTTAAAGTCCCCATGAATGGGAAAGAGGGTCTTCCAACAACCAGGACCTTTAAGTTATAATTTTGCTGCATTTGTTCTCTAAGCTTGTGGCAACTTTCCCCTGTACTCTTTGGTTGAAGTTGGAACAGAAGGGAGATGGGAGAAGAATGTTTGGTATCAGTATTACTTATTATGACCTAAGTAAATAATCCTACTACTTAAGACTGGCTAACTAAATTGATTCTCAATCTATAATTTTGAGTTGGTATTGAAGTTAGAATTACCCACATTGGTGTAGAACAAGCTATATTGGGCAAGCTCTGAAGGCCTATGACTGACACATAAATTTAAAGATAATTTGGGATAAAAGCCTCCAAGTTAACTTGAACAGTATAACTATTTATATACAAAACACATGCAAAAACCTGAACCCAGGTGATGGGGTGAGGGGGAGAGAGAGGGAAGCAATCAGGAAAGGCCTCATACAGACTGTAGAGAAGTATGGAGATCAGGACACTAGTCCTAGTAGTGACTTTCAGGGCACCAATTTTCAAACTTAGGAAGAGTGATTTCGATGGCCCAATTAATAGGGACCATTAGATGTGTCTAATGCATTCAAAGATACTTTGATTAGGTACTTCAACTCTTGTTCACTTTATTCCTTAGAGTTCAAACATTCAAATAAATTGAGTGGATGCAATTAAAATTATACCACCTTCTCATGTTGTAATAATAGCAAGCAGTATGGTGACAAATTTTTAACAACTGATTCTCCAAAGGGAGGAAAAGAAAGAGTACTGCCTGATAAACTTTTTCTGCATTATTCACATGTTCTTCATTTCTTTCTTAACTCTAGACAATCAACAAAATAATAAATCAAGCCCTGATGTGTAGCATTTGCCAATTTCCAAGGTACAAATGCTCACACAAAAAAAATTAACAATAAGCTCTCCTGAGCCTGTTTTGAGTTGGCTCCAGCATACCCCTGACAATAATTCACGTTTTTATAGTACCACAAGGTTTAAAAAGCACTTTCCTCACAAGAATTCCATGAGTTAATGAAAATATTGTTATCTTCATCTTACAGAAGAAGAAATTGAGACCCAAAGGTATTAGAGCACTCGCCCACATTTGTACAACTGGCAAAATTCAGCTAAGACTACTAGCACTCTCCCATACTTCTCAGGTAGTTTCAAGGTCCTCAGAGAGCACCCTAAAAAATCTGCTAACACCTTCCTGTTATAACTGGGAGGATCTTATGGCTACTAGAGATTAAAATCCATTTCCTCTGAGAACACTACTCCCAACCACTGAATCAAAGTTTTTCCCCTGCAGCCATATGACCTCATGCTTCTGTCCACAAAAACTTAACACACCTGCTTGAGAAGCTAAATGCAAGAAATTATGGCTAAGTTCACAACCATGCTCTCTCCTCAAGCACTGAGCCCTTCTACTTGACATCCTTCTCCCAAACTTTATGTGTCTTTGTTTGCCTCTTTAAACTCAATTGTTCATGATGTCAGCTCATGATTCTGATCTGGACTCCATGTCTTGCCTTTGGCACCTTAGTCCAACATCCTATAGTTCCAGTCACCAACCAACCTAACCTTTCTGGACCTTCCTTAAATGAAAACTTTTGCTAACAGTTTTCCCTGAACCCACTAGCTCAAGAAGCTGTAGCCTCTGCCATGGAAGAGCCTAAATCCTGGGAGGTGTGGGGGGAGAACAAATATGAATGCCTCAATGATGATTCATAGAATTTAGACCTATAGTGAATGTAAGAGATGATAGGATCATAGCCCTAGACTAGATAATATAGTAAAAGATCTTTCCTTTAAATTTTTTAAATTTATGGAATAAAACAATCACTTATATAACATAATATATATATATATATATATATATTTTAAAGATAATTGCACATCAAACTGAAAATCTACAATGTACAACTTGCTATTCATTTTAAATATTTAAAGTTATACCAGATTTTTTATAAATGAGGCACAGAGAGGGGAAATGCCTTGTTTGAGGTGTCTTAGGAAGTAAATAGCAAAGGCAGGATTTGAGAATATACCCTCTGATTCTATATCCAAAACTCTTTCTGCACTGACTCTCATTTTTCACATAAGGACCAGGTCTGGCCCAAAGCTTTCTGTGTTGTTGTTGTTATTGTTCAGTCATATTTCAATTATGTCTGATTCTTTGTAACCCCATTTGGGATTTTCTTGGCAAAGATACTAAAGTAGTTTACACTATTTTCTTCTTCAGCTCATTTTACAGATGAGAAAACTGAGAAAACATGGTTAAGTGACTTGTCCAGGGTGACATAGGTAGTAAGTGTCTACGGCCAGGTTTGAACTCAAATCTTCCTGACTCCAGGATAGCACTTTAACTACTATGGCACTATCGGCCCTTACAATTTATTACTGCCCCTTTATAAGGAATAGAAGAGACTTCTGGAAAGGAACTGCATTTCATGGAGAGCAATTTCCAACATCATTTGAGTGGTCACAAAGTACATATGGAGTCAGGATGGTAGCACAGTGGATAGAACGCCAGGTCTAGAGTGAAGAAGACTCACCTTTCTGAGTTCAAATTGATTTCAGACACTAGCTGTGTGACCCTGATCAAGTCAATTAACCCTGTTTGCCTCAGTTTCCTCACCTGTCAAGTGAGCTGTAGAAGGAAATGGCAAACCACTCCAATATCTTTGCCAAGAAAACCCCAAATTGGGTCATGAAGAGTCGGGCATGGCTGGAACCACCAAACAACAGCAAAAACAAAATATGTACGGTTCCCCCAACAATCTTGGCAACAAGCTTTGTCAGAAAACAGGGTCTTTATTGACTAATGCATCCCAACTGGAATCAACTTCTATCTTGCATTTGCAGCTGCTTATGGGTACTGACACTAATAGTAAAGTATATTGAAGTTTCCTATCCTTTGTCTCTGGACCAGTGGTTCTCAAACTTTTGTTTTTAGTATCTTTATCCTATTAAAAATTATTGAGGATCTCTCCAAAGAGTTTTTGTTTATCTGGATGATATTTATAGACATTTACCATATTGGAAATAAAAACTATTTTTGAATTTATAGACCCTCTAAAAGGGTTTCAGAGATCCCCAGGATTCTCTAGACCATACTTTGAGAACCACTGCTCTGGACAATACAATATTTGAGATTTCCTATCAAGTGAATGAGCAAGATCATTCATTGAAAGGCAATGTCAATCTCTGTTGGATTTTGAATGGCTTCCTTTCTCTCTAAGGCTTCTGTTCTCACAGAATCTGCACCCAGCATCTTTGAACTTACAAGGAAAGTATTGTGAACTTATGCAGCTTGTACATCTGCAGTTAATACATCTGAATTAATTCAAGAGATTGTAGGTAGCCTGCTGACCATGGTGGTAAGAGCTTTTTCTATATACTAGGAACTTGAACTTAGGAGAATACTTCCTAATATTTGTGTCATTTAGTAATGCAGTCTTACTGGTTAGGATCTTGCCTTGGACCATCATTCATGCTAATTTTGTTCAAACAAAAGGTTTTATTGAAGAATTTAATTGTGAGCTCATACAAGAGATCACCTGGCAAGGAGGTAAGAAGAAAGAAAAGAGGTAAGGAGGAAGAGAATAAGTATTTTTAAAATACCCACTATGTTCCAGGCATTAAGCTAAGTATCTTACAAATGTTTCATTTAATCTAAAAAAAAAAATCTCCCAAAATTTCAGGACAGAATGTGCAATTCTTCCCTATATGCCCTCACCAGGTTATTAATTCTGAAATTTAAATCTTTGAACAATAACCAATAGTGTACTTTCAATAATTTCACAATGTCATCAAATGTCTTAGTTGTAGGATAAGAAGAAATAGTACCAGATAACTCTGTCTTGGGCTAGATTCCACAAACATAAGGAGTAGCACATACTTTATTGATGGCTCTTTTGTGCATTTCAAGATAGAAGCAAAGTCTCTCCACTTAAGAAGCCAAGGAAACTGGCTAACTGGAGTCCACTTTTCCAATCAATATACCTCCAAAGTAGCCATTTAATAATTATGACATAATTATAGGAATTCAAATGGAGAAAATGTTAACATTTTACCAAAGCACCCCAGCACAAATACATAATAAAAATTAGGTTACTTTCACAACACAATACTATTTACTAATCACCAAAAAATCTTCATAGATAATATCTACTACAAAATAGCCTCAAGTCTTATCAGGACCCTTGCTTTGCCCCCAAAACTGTGATCAGCATTATAGAACAAAAGAGAACCTTGTGTACAAGTGGTTCTCCATGTCAATTTAGGTAGCTTGAGGAACTTGCTGGGTTAAGCATGAAGCTGATAAGCTAAAGCAACTAGGTACATTTATATGAGTTGTTAAAGAGCTGGCAGGGTTGATAGAAATGAATTCAGCAGCTGTAAGTAGCCAGGCCTTTGGATTCTGTCAGTTCAGAGTGTTCTAGCTTATCTTGAATCAGACAGACCATTTATCAACATTGTTTCTCTGTGCCCAGGACATATTGTGAAATTGAAGTCTCTTTTAGGGGGAAAACACATAAAACAATGTCGGTCTTCTGGATCCACATGTTTTTAAAGTTTCACTAAATTTCCATAAGCATTTGATTTAAACCCTAAAATAGGTTGAATTCCAAAATATCTAGTCCAATCATTCATTTGACCAAAAAAAAAAAAAATGTGCTAGGGTGACTCACTATAGCATTCAACAATTCAATATTTACAACAGGAGAAAGATGGAGCCCTGCCCTCAGAGTACTCACTAATCCCAATTCACAAGACACAAATCACCATAGTACAAGGCAGAATGTGATGAACTCCATAAGAGAGGAGACAAAATGCTATAGGAATTCGGAGAACAGAGAAATCCCTTCCAACAAGGGAATAAAGAAGGAAATTCTTTCTGAATGATATAGTATTTAACCCAAGTGTTGAACAAAGAGTGGAATTTCAGCAAGACATATAAAGGAGGGCATTGCAGTTAGACAACTATTTGGAGTAGTTATAATCCAGCCTCAGAAATTAATTTAACTATGTAACTCTGAGCAAGTTGTTGTCTACCTCAGTTCCTCATCTGTAAATGAATTCAAGAAGGATATGGCAAAACATTCCAGTGCCTTTGCCAAGAAATCCCCAAAAGAAACCATGAAGAGTGAGATATCAATAAAGGTGAGATGGAAAGTGCCATTTCACATCCAGACAGAGAACTATGGAGACTGAAGGTGGATTGAAGCACAGAATGTTCACCTTTTTGTTGTTGTTAT
Organism: Sarcophilus harrisii; assembly: GCF_902635505.1. NCBI lineage: Eukaryota > Metazoa > Chordata > Mammalia > Dasyuromorphia > Dasyuridae > Sarcophilus > Sarcophilus harrisii. The sequence continues at coordinate 383,087,841 of NC_045427.1, read as the reverse complement.
TGTTAGTTTGTTTGCTTGGGGGGTTTTTTTCACTTTTGGTTTTATTTTTCTTGTGCAGCATGATGAATATGGAAATATGTTTAGAAGAATTGCATGTTTAACCTATATAGGATTGCTTGCTGTCTTGGAGAGGAGAGAGATAGGAAGAGAGGGAGAAAAAATTGGAACACAAGATTTTGCAAAGGTGAGTGTTGAAAACCATCTTTGCAAGTATTTGGGAAAAAAATGAAATACTATAATAATTTTTAAAAATAAGAGTGGGACACAATTCAGCAACAAGAAGAAAATTCCAGATAGAAGTAGTAAAAAGTAAAGGATAAAGCATATTCGACTATATTAAATAGCCTTAATTTTCTGGAGGACAGGATTTGTATAGGGAAGGGATGAGAAATAAGATTATAAAAGTAAAGTTCGGGCCTGAACATGAAAGACTCTTAATGCTAGGATGAGGCGCTTAATATTACTTGAATAGAATAAGTCACAAAGGTTTGATCCAAGTATTAGATGTGAAAATTTTAAATTTTATTTACAAAAGGCTTCATTCCTCCCAACAAAAGGAAAAGGTGTGAGATGATGTGCTCAAAGTGATAGATTCTATTTTCTGATGCGACTCTTCCAAGTGATCATGAAGTGAAAGGCTGGATAGTAGCCAACTTGGATGGATCTGTTCTGAAATGTGGCAAATGAATGTGTGTGAGTCTATCTCAATCTGTAAATGTGCGGAGGCGACAGGGAGAGGTTCTTACCACTGTGGCTGCCAACTCTACAGGCAATCGAAGCAAGAATGAAATTGTTTCAAATAGCTATTAGCACATGTACCCCCCAAGGAGGTCAGAGACAGAAGAGCAGATATGTGGAGATGGATACAAATACAGAAACATGCTTTTATGTGTAGGTATTCACATATACATGTTAAATTAATATATGCTCATATATGGATGTGTGAATATGCATTACATACACATGTGTGTGTAACTATACACACAGTGCACAGAGTTCCAGGCTTAGAGTCAGGAAAACTCGTCTAGCCTTCAACACTTAGTAATTGTGTGACTCTGTGCAAATCACTTAATCCTATTTGCCTCAGTTTCCTTATTTGAAAATGGGCTGGAGAAGGAAATGACAGATCACTCCAGTATCTTTGCCAAGAAAATCCCAAATGGGTCACAGAGTCATAAATGACTGAAACAACTGAACAACAATGTGTGTATATGTATTTTGTATGTGTGTACAAACAAGAGTGGGAAAGTGTGGCAAAAAATCTGGAAACAAAGTGAATGTTCATTGTTTGGGTAATGGCAGGACTTCTTTTTGAAGGACCATGTTTTAAACCCAAATCACTCTGGCTCTCATTGATTGGGCTTGATTGTCAATCCCAATTGGTCATTGTTTGAGCCCTGATTGACTCAGACTGAATGTAAATAGCAATTGTTTCTATTTTTGGTCTGAAACCTTGGGGGTCTTCTCCACCCAAATTGGATTTGGTGGAGGGACGAGGGGGAGAAGATTGTGACCACGTAAAAGAGGCCATTTTTTGCCTCATTTCTTTCTTACAGAACCTTAATCATTGAAGGAACAGTTACCTCAGTAGAGCTGAAACCTGTTAAAGAACTTAGTTTTAAAAAGCCAAGATCATCCACTGCATCCAGGACCATCTCCAGTCACCCTACTCTATTTTGCAACTAGACCCAGATGACTCCGGAGGAGAAAGCAAGGCTGGTGACTTTGCACTTCACTCAAATCTAATTCACTTGCATGTCATGGCACTATCTCCCTGATGTTGTAATTCTTTTCCAGATGAAGGACAAACAACAATGACTGGACAAATTGTGCTATATGGACGTGATAGATTATTATTGGACTCAGGAACTGAGGAAAGTATGAGGAATTCAGAGAAAAATGGGGAGGCTTGAATGAAATAATAGAAAGCAAAGTAAACAGAACCAGGAAAAAAATACAAGTAATGACCACCTTGACATAAATGCAAACAAAATTAAAAAGGCAACCAAACACAGATTAATTGCATCGACTGATCTTAGTACTAGAGAACAGATGATGAAACTCAGTTTCCCAGTTTCTCAGTAAAGAGGTGAACTAAAAATGTAAAATATTGTATATACTATTGGTGATATAATATCAAAATGATGTGGAGTGATGTCAACACCAGATGATGGTAACCACCAAAAGTTGGGGTTCAGTCATATGAAGAATTCACAATGGCCATTCTTTTTATTTAGGGGGAGTAGTTACAGACAAGATGAAGGAATATGACAGATATACGGAATAGTATTCCTCATAATAAGCATAGTGGAGTTAGGAGATTTAATCAAGTAATAATAGCCAGCATTTATATAGCATTTTAATGTTTATGGAAAATTTTATAAATATTACCTTTATTGATAATTTATGACATAAAAAGATATGCTTTTTTCTCTTAAGCTTTACTGCCTTGCATTTTTCATTAAAAAAATGATTGACAAACATTAATTTATATATATATGCATCTGAGTTTAAAATGACAAAGAGGAAATCATCAGATGCCATGTAGTGGGATGGAAACAGCATAAATTTTTGGAAGACTTTTTCAAGACTTTATCTGGACTCTTTTTGGCTGTGTGACTATGAACAAGTCACTTAATTCCTCTGTTCCATGATTTCCTCACCATAAAGGGAAATAATAATACTTTATTCCACAGATCATCATGAGTAAAGCCCTTTGGCACCCTTACGACTCTCTAATACTAGCATAATAATATGTCATTTCTAGAGTGCTTTAAGGTATTTCAAAACTTTCCTCCACCACAATCCTGTGAGGCAGAATTCCTTAGTTATGAGAGCTCCCTTTCATGAAATCACAGTTACTTTTGAAGTATTATACATTATACATGGTTTTTCTCTAATAATAGTAGAATATGACTTTTCAGAGACCTTCAACATGATATGTGTCTATTAATTTTTCCCAAGAGACCCAGTTATTTTACAACTTCAAACAGTAGAATTTAAACTGGTTCAAGACAGGGATATTGAAGGCAGAGATCTTAGTCTTTGTATTACCAGTACCTAGCCCGGTACCTGGAATATAGTAGGCACTTAATAAATGTACATTGTGCTGCATAGCATTGACTCTATACAGATAATATGTTTTTATTACATAATTTTATTTGGTAAAGATAATACAATAGCATTATAGTTGTTAGTCATGTTCGACTCCTTGTGACTCTATTTGGGTTTTCTTGACAAAGATACTAGAGAGTCTGACATTTTCTTCTTTAGTTTTTTTACAGATGAGGAAATTAGGGTAAACATGGAGGGATCTATCCAAGGTCACACAGCTACTATCTAAAGCTGAATATGAATTCAGGTCTTTCTGACATTATCCACTGTATCATCTAGCTGCCCCAAAAACAATAGTATAGAACAAAACAAAGTGTGATTTATTATCTCCAGAAAGCTTTGTTAGAATGCCCATATAGGACCCAGAAAGTAAAAGGGGTGCATGAAAGACCTTCTTAATGGGCATTGAAGAAAATGTCCGTGATCTAATGATAAGAGTGCTAGATTCAGAGGTAAGAGACCTGCCCTAGAATATTACATAAGATTCTTATTAACTGTATGTCCATGGAGAGGTCACTTAATATTTGTTCATCTTCAAAATAAGGATTAAAATACTTTCAATACCTATTACACTGGATTCTTGTGGAGCAAACACTTCTTAAACCTTAAAGCACAGTATAAATGTAAATTGGAATTCACATATTAGCACACTGAGTTTATCATATGGGCTAATTGTTACCTTGGAAGGCCTCGAAAACTAATCATGAGGGAATAAATTATAAAGGCAACAGAAAGCTGAGGGAGGACAAAGGGGAAAGTATGCTAGCAATAAATAAGCCTTAGAAAAAGAGTTCCTGAATGGATATTATGACTAATAGGTAGCCCAAAAAGGGCTCCCCATAGGGACTATATTTTTTTAATTCAATATTATGTTCAGTTCCAAATTCTCTCCATTTAACTCTCCCTCCTCCCCATTGAGAAATCAAGGGAAAAAAATTTACAAACATGTAGAGTGAAAGCAAAATAGATTAGCCATGTTATATATATTCATAATAATAATAATAGCTAAGAGCTAGCATTTATATAATCCTACTATATGCCAGGCACTGAGCTAAATGCTTTACCAATGTTACTTTATTGATTTTGACAACAACCCTGAGAGGTAGATGCTATTATTATCCCCATTTTATAGTTGAGGAATCTGAGACAAGACTTGCCCAAAGTCACAGCTTGTAAATATCTGAGAATAAATTTGAATTCAGGTCTTCCTGCTTCCACGCCCAGAACTCTATCCTCAATACCACCCAGATGTCTTGTGAGTCTATCATCTCTCCATCTAAAGATAAATGGAATTTTTCATCATGAATCCTTTGGAATTGTGATTAGTCATTATACTGATCTTTCAAATTTTCTTGTATTAGTCATTCCCCAATTAATAAATGGTCGAAGGATATGACAGGCAGTTTTTCAATGAAGAATTCAAAGCCACATAGAGTCAAATGAAATAATGCTTTAAGTCATTATTGATTAGAAAAATACAAATTAAAACAATGTTGAGATATCATCTCATACCTATCTGATTGGCTAAAATGATACAAGAAGAAAATAACAAATGTTGGATGAGATGTGGAAAAATAAAGATACTAACACACTATTAGTGGAATTTTGAACTGCTCCAACCACTTTGGAAAGCAATCTAGAATTATGCCTGAAGAGGCATAAAACTGTATATACCCTTTGACCTAGCAATACCACTATTAGATCTGTTTTCCAAAGTGAGCAGGGAAAAAGGAAAAGAATCCATATATTATAAAATATTTATAGCAATTCTCTCTGTGGTGGCAAAAAAAAATTGGAAGCTGGGGGGATACCCACCAATTGAAGAATGGCTAAACAAGTTATGTATGTGATGGAATACTGTTGAGCTATAAGAAATGGTGAAAGGGGCATTTCATTAAAAGAAGTCTGGTTTAAAAAGACATGGAAAGATTTGCATGAAACAATGAAAAGCAAAATGAGCAGAACCAAGAGAACATTGTATACAATAACAGCAATTGGTCAAAGAATAATTTTGACTTACTAAGCTATTCAGAGTATAAATACTCAAATTGACTACAAAGGATTATGAAGGAAGATGCTATCCACCTCCAGAAAAAAAAAAAAACTCATAAATTTAAGTATGCATAGTATGTTTTAACATGTGTATGAGAGAGAGAAAGACAGAGAATGAGAAATAGTGGCCTTCCCTACTTCTTTAGTATGAGGTTGGAAAGAAGGGAAGGAAACCGTTCAAAATTTAAAATGTAACAAAAAAATCAATTGTTTAAAAAAAGTTTTGTGTCTTTACAATACTGTTGCTGTTATATAAATTGCTCTTTTAATTCTGCTCACTCCACTTCGCATCAGTGCATACAAATCTTCCCAAGTGTCTCTGAAACATCCTTTCGTTATTTATTTTTTTTCCCTGAGGCAATTGGGGTTAAGTGACTTGCCCAGGGTCACACAGTCAGGAGGTATTAAGTGTCTTAAGATCAGATTTGAACTCAGGTCCTCCTGATTTCAGGGCTGGTGCTCTATCAGCTGAGCCACCTAGCTGCTCCTCTTTCAATATTTCTTATAGCACAATAGTATTCCATCTTATTCACATGCCATAACTTGTTGAGCCATTCCCAATTGATGGTCTTTCCCTCAGTGTCCAGTCCTTTGCCACTATGAAAAGAGCTGCTAAAAAATATTTTTATGAACATAGGTCCTTTTCCTCTTTCTTTGACCTCTTCAGGATATAGATTTAGTAGAGGTATTACTGAGTCAAAGGGTATACACAGCTGAATAACTTAGTAAGCATACTTGCAAACTGGTTTCCTGAATGGCTAGACCAGTTCACAGATCCATCAACAATGCTTTAGTGTGCGTTTTCCCCACAGTCCCTCTAGCTTTTGTCATTTTTCCTTATCTACTAGTTTTGCCAATCTGATCAGTGTGAGATAGTAGCTCAGAGCTTTTTAATTTATGAGATCTCTGTACTTTGAACAGTAGAAGAAGAAAAGGGAAGTGGTGGAAGAGAGTGAAGAAAGAGCATAAGAGTTTCCCATAAGCTATGAGTTTCTGGAGGATAAGGATCAGATCACTTACCTTTGAGTGTCTTTCAGAGTCTAGCAAGAAGCTTTCACACAGATATTGATTTTTAAATATTTGTTAAATTTCACAAAGTCACAAAATTCCTGAGTTGGAAGGGACTTCCAGTCAGTTGGTTTAACTCTCTCCTTGCCAGGAATCCCCTCTACAATATTGCTAGCATCCATAATTACCTACCACTTAGGTTCTTGCTTCAGTATCTTGATATAGCATAAAAGTTTTATTGATTCTCAAACCAGGAAAGAGCCCTTCTATCAATGTTCCATCAGACAGTTTTAAAGAGTTAGCTATAGCACTCAGGAGTGAAGTGACTTGTCCAGGGTAATATACACATCCACTGTGTGTCTAAGACAAAATTTGAACACAGATCTTCCTAGCTCCAAGTCATATCTCTACCCACTACACCATCCTGGCTCTCCCAAGATTGATGGGAAATTTAAATGAGATAATATAGGCACAGTGCTTTGCAAACTTTAAAATGCCATATAAAAACCAATCATTATTACTACGCCAAATGTTCCTGAGAAGATAAGAATTGTCCCCTTCCAAAAGAAGGTCAAAGTTTAATAACAAACCAGAGCCTTTTGAACTCCAGAGGTTTCTTCTCAAGGATGAAAGCAAGCAGTCTGCAAATAGAGAGGGAAAAAAAAAAGAAAAAAACCTAGAGTCCACTAGAAAAAAATGCCAAAACAGATGATAAACCAAGAAAATAATACCTAAAATGACTACCAAAAGGTAAATTAACTACTATGACAAACAATAGAAACTGAATATTACAATGTGAACAACTTGTCCTCAAAGAAGAAAAGTGAGAAGATACCTTCCTTTCTTCTCTGCAGAGGTGAGGGAGCATGGGTGTGAGACATTATATGTAACATTACACTTTTTCAATATATTGTTCAGTTTCAATGAACTTTTTTATTTCTTTCTCTTTATTATAAGGTATGGCTCTTTCAGAAAGGGAGGGGAGGGACACAATGGGAAATGTAAATCATATAAAACAAAATAATAAAATTTTATTTTTGAAATAAATAAATATATGTGTAAAATAAATATTCATATTTTATATACAAGTAAGACAAATATTTCATCGTTTTTCACCTAATATTTCATATTTTACATGTATCAATATTCAAATATTTCATTTCATAAAACAATAAAATTTTGTTTTTCAAAAAATTAATTGAAATCTACCATATATGTTAAATAAATAGTTCACATATACTTTAAAATAGATTTTACATTTCAAATTATATTTTATATTTATATTTACATATACCTATATAGTACATAAATTCATATGTTTTCATATGTTCACATATATACATATGAAAGATCTCTGTGGGGAACTGGGTGGAGTGGGAGGGTTGAGCACCAACTGAGGTGTCCAGAGACCTAGCTTCCTTACATCCAAACCTCTCCTCTTGACCCTTCTACCTTAGGACTTGGATCCTCATCTCCCAGTCACCTAAGCCCTGGACAATAAGACTACATCTCTTTTCCACTTTACCACACTTTATCACACATCAGGTCAATCTGTTTTATGGCATCACTCATATTGCCTACACTCCATTAAATGTAATTCCATGATTCTGGGCCTGAACCTAGGCAGCCAGTATAAATAATATCTGGTCATGGTCATGGCGTCCACCTGGGAAAAATGGCCACCCTGTCTAAGTCATAGCCAAGAGGTTTCTAGTGATGACTATTGATTGAGTTTCTATTCTCTGCTCTATTCAACATTTTAATCAATGATTTAGATAAATTCAGTTTAACTACTTTTTAATAGTAACAATAATAAGTAGCATTTATATAGCACTTTAAGTTTTGTAAAGAAATTTACATATGTTAATCTGTTAGATAAATGTTAATATCATCCTCATTTTTTTGAATGAAGAAATTGAGGTAATAGTTGTTTTTTTAAAAAAAGTCCTTAGCACAGTGACTGCCATGTATTGATGCTATGTAAATGCTTATTCTCTTCCCTTCCTTTAAAGTAGACAGAAATTAAATAACTTGCCTAGGACAACACAGCTGGTAATTCCTTGAGAACAGATCTAGCCTCAGAGAATTACTAGCTGTGTGATTCTGCACAAGAATCAAAAGGTAATTACAATCATATGTGACCTAAGGGATTCAGGAAGAGAGGAAGAGATCATTTAGCCAAATGAAATCACAAAACACTTCACAGAGGAAGGGGTATCTGAGTTGGGCCTTGAAGGAAGAGAAGAATTTCACAGGTAGAGGAGTGGATAGAATATAATCCAAGTAAAAGGAATACTAAGACACCAAACTGGGAGAGAGCAAAATATGTCTGTGGAACTCTTAGTAAGTTTGGTTGTAACATAAAATGAATGAATGAAAATAATAGGAGCTTGAGGGTGATAAGGCTAAAAAATATGTTGGAGCTGGATTGTAAATCTAAGATGCTAGTCTAAGGAAAGACAGATAATATCACTGGGCCTAATATTAGTGCCAGTCTAAATCTCCTTCACTTAAGGAGTCCAAGTGACATGATCCAGTATGTATTCTAGACAAATTGACAAGTGGAATATGAATGGTACAAAGCCTGATCACCCTTGTCCCTTTGTCTCTTACGTTGTCAGTAGAATCTGCAAATCAGGACTCAAGCAATATGGGATTTTGTGACAGTAACAATAATAATAGCAAAGATCATAAGTAGTAATTTCCATTTCTATAGTAAAATTAGGATTATGAAATTTGCATAATCTACTCCTTTCTCCCACTTTTGTCAGGGTTGCTACCCTCTGGCTACCTCACAAGTAAGGAAAGCACTTTGAAAAGTTTAAAGTGGATGGAGAAATGAAAAGCAGGGGGAGAGGCAGAAATAGTACCATCCTTAAAAGAAAATAAAGCAATACAAAGACTAGAAGGGAGCACAAACAAATAAGACAGCTTTGAAAATTACATGACTGGGGCATCTAGGTGGCACAATGGATAGAGCACCAGCCCTGAAGTCAGTAGGACCTGAGTTCAAATCTGATCTCAGACACTTAACACTTCCTAGCTGTGTGTTAAGTCACTTAACCCCAACTGCCTCAGCAAGAAAATTACATGACTTTCTTATATACTTTAAAAGAAAAGCAAGCTATCTACATAATAGAGATTCGTAGTTTCATATCCTCTTTCTGTTCCACAATGTATGTGAAAGTAATTATTTTATTTGGTGTTTATATTCATAAAAATGGCTTTTTAAAAAGTTTAAAGTATTACATAAATGAATTATTGTTACTGTTGGCAACATTGTCATTTCATCATCTTTTGTGTTGAGATTTAGACAGAAATGCTCCTAGGACAAGCCTACCCTATTGTTTTATTTAATGTCCTGTGAATATATCACAAGTGGGTAAAATAACTCTGTCTGAATAAAGATGTTGAGTTAAAAGCTCATCCCCTATACCCTCTGAAAATCCACTTCAGTATAAATCCAGTAGCAGAAAGGACAACAGGAATGATATGTACCTCATCTTTATTCCCCATATGATTTTGATCTCCTCATCTAAGTCTCTACATTTTGAAAGTATCTCATTCCATACAGCTTAGAAACTATGATTATTTCATGTGGCAATATCTATTAAAAATATGCTTAAGTTTTTATGTATCAATATTATATTTGGGTAATTATTGTCAATGCTTCAGTCTATGATGATGGTTCCATTTTAGTGAAGTTTATTGCCTGAGTTCTCTAGAATATTTTAAGGTCTGTATTTATAATAACAAACATTTGTTATCTATCTGTTCCTGAAAGATAGTGAGCTTTTACTATACTCTATACCTCTAGCCACCAGGTCATGTTTGTTAGGGATTTGATAAGGTTAAAGGTTTACAGCCAATAGCGCTATGCTGCATAGTTTTTGCTATTTGCCTGCAAAATCTACATTGATCACTAAGTCTGGAATACTTAAGAATAACCTTTCTGTGGTTTCTTGTGGCCATAGCCCAGTCCTTGATTGCTCTCATAAACTTCTCTATTTCCACAAACAAATCCACAAGGCTCTGCCATCTAATTAATGTTCTCTGTTGACATATTATTGAGAGTTTGTTCAGGTGTTGCCCAGAAAAAATTTTTTTTAATTTCATTCTTAAATCTTAGCTATTTAATGAGCTCCAGCAATTTTCAGTTACTTCAAGTCCACTAGTATGTGCCTGTTGTAACTTTTAATATTGCTCAGTGATATTCGTTTGTTCTAAAAGTATTTCTGTAGTTTTAAAAAATCTATTTATCATGTATTTTAAGAATATCAATTCCCTTCTTCCTCTTTGAAGTGAAAAATATGAAGCTTAATATTGTTGCCTTAGTGTGATGAATCATATTTTGTAACAAACACATATACATATATTTTAATGTAAGGAAGGGGGAAAAGAGTCCACTCCTACCTCAGCCAATAACAAGAATATTTAGACATCTGGATGGAATCAGTGAAAACCAAATTAGATATGAAGAATTCCTTAATCAATTTGAAAGGATTATAGTGGATTTGAGTGAAAGCAGATGATGCCACAGAGAAAATATGTTGTCACTGGTTTAAAAGAATCAGCCACACCCTATTGAACTAAATATAAAAAGAGCAAGTCAGCTCAGAGCCAATTATTTGAGTCATGGTTGAGTCCAAAAGTGAAGGACTCCTGAAAAAAGAATAGTAAGGAATGGAGCATCCATGTAGGAAAGGAGAGGAGAAGAGAAGAATAAATAATCAAGTATCTTTCCTCTTCCACATTCAATCCCCACCTTGAACAGGTGATAGCTTTATGAACTTGAAAAAATCAAAAAGTCTGCAGTTTTTTTCCATGTGTGTTGGTAGCAAGGTCCACTGGCTAAAGCCAGTAGCATCATCCTGGAGTATCAAGGGCTGACAACTACACCTGAATTTGGAACCTGGGAGAAACATGAAAACAAACTAGATACAATGAGAAAAGACAGCTTCATGACTCCATAAGGGCACTGGATGAGGATAGCATTTTCCATCCACAATCTATTGGAATTGTCTTAGGTCATTGTATTGCTGAAAAGAACAAAATCTATCAAAGTCGATGATTCACACAATGTTACTGTTAACTGTATGCAATGTTCTTCTAGTTCTGTTCACTTCACTCGGCATCAGTTCATGCAAGTCTTTCCAAGTTTTTCTGAAATCTGCCTGCTCATTATTTTTGGTAGAAATTATTATTCATCAGTTCTTATAGAATGTATTCCATTACATACATATACCATAACCATTCTCCAATCAATAAACATTCCCTTGATTTCCAATTCTTTGCCACCTCAAAGAGAGCCACTATAAACATTTTAGTCTTTTCCCATTTCTTATAATCTCTTTGGGATACAGATAACAGTGGTATTGCTAGATCAAAGGGTATGCACAGTTTTATAGTCTTTTGGGCTTAGATCTATATTGCTCTTCAGAGTGGTTAGATCAGTTCACAACTCCACTAATAATGTATTAGTGTTCCAGTTTTCCCATATCCTCTCCAACATTTGCTATTTTCCTTTTCTGTAATATTAATCAATTGCCCAGCTTTTTAAATTGTGGTTCATGATTCCATGTGAATTCTTATAGCTGAATGTGATGGATTTGAAATTATGAATTATTATCAGTAAATGTTTGACTTACATACCTATTTTATATACTTATATATGCAGGGTCACTAAAAATTTCTCTGGCAAAAAGAGGTCATGAGTGAAAAAAGTTTAAGAAGCACTGCTTTAGAGAAGGGACAGCAAACTATAGATAGATTAAGGACCAAATCTAGCCCACCACATATTTTTGTACAGCCAATAAACTAAGAATGGATTTTATAATTTTAAAAACATTTTAAAATATAAAAACCATCCTTAGCTCATAGGTTTCACATTTGGTTCATGGCATAGTTTGCCATCCTCTGCTTTAGAAGGATATTTCTTGCTATGCTCACTCAATAAACATTTATTTACTTATTATGGCACCCCTTGTGTGCCATATATACACTCAACTAAGTGCTGAGGATACAAAAATGGCAAAAGATAATTATCTAAAAGATAATTATCTTATTGATAATGTGTACCACAACTATGGAGTTTCATGAACAATAATACTAGAAAATCACTATTCCTCCTCAGGTTTAAACCTAAAATCCTGAGGGGTTATGCAAATGAGTTACAGAAAGAGTCAGAGGGGAATGTTATATTAGAATACTTTCCCAACCTTTTGAGATCTATTTTATAGTTCATTGATAGAGACAAGTCCAGGCTCTTCATGTACAGACATTATTAGTTCTGAAGGTATAAAGGCAGATATTATACTGGATATATTATACTTTAAATGTGCTCTTCCATTTAGCTTTGATTTCAGGATGCCAATAAGTCTCTTAACATAGTGAGCCACAACCTTTTCTTTAATATCTTTATACTCTATTACCTTGCCTAAAAGAGACCAATGTATTGCAGGCATCATTTTTACATATTAGTTCAATATTATTAAAGTGCAAGGCTTTTACCCTAATCTTTCTTGGCATAAAATTTTTACATTATAAAAAATTTTACACTGAAAGAGGCTGTGAAGAAAACAATGCATTCCCTGGCTTTGGGCTTCTCTACTCTAATTCTTTGCCTCTAATTCCTCCTCCTGAGCACTTCTTATCCTACAACAGAATAAGTTATCTCCTCTGCCAACGGCTTGGTGCTATCTCTGACACCGTGGCATTCAGCATAGAGAGAGTCAAACTATTGCTACAGAATATAAGTAAATAAATAAATTGCTTCTGATAGGCAATACGGGGACTTGATGGATTGTAGAGCCCACACTCCAAGGGAACAAGTGTTGGATTCCTGCTGATAAAGTAACTTAGTAAATGTCTTCATAAATTTTCCCACTCAGGCCCTTAATTTCACCTTTAAGAAGTAGGTATTTTAGAGAGAATTGGATAAGCACATATAGTTTTAGAAGTTTGTTGGTTAGCAATTTTTTCTTTAATGGCACAGCTGGACTCCATCCTTGGCATTTTTAAAAATGATACTTGGAAGCTGACACTGGGAAGTCTGGCACTAAGAGAATTCAAGGCCTGGGAGATTTGCCTTGTAAAAATTGCCAGAATTTGTGGGTTGTATCAAGTTTTCAATGATTTGATGTAGGGTATTATTATTTCTAGAAAAGTCTCCTTTGGAACCTATAATACAGCAAAAGCCAGATCCTAGGATCCAAGATCCTAATAACACTCATATTGTGATAAGTTAGATGACTGTACAATCAGCAACTGCTGTGGCAATTATGATCTCCTATCCCTTTGACACAGTAAGTTAGTGAAGGATAATATACTCTGGATGTAAAAGAACTGATATCCTTTACACTGGAATAATTGACTGATGGAAAGAGACTGTTAAAAACAAAGCATTCTTCAAGAGGACTGGTCTGTGTTCTTAGAAGCATGGATGGAGCTTTCCTGTTTGTGCTATATAGGGGGTTGAAGATGGCAATTTAAATATATGCCAACTAAAACTGGAAACAATGAGTATAGATCATACAGAATACATAACAATACTTAGCATTTGGGGCCATTGAAGTTCAAGAAATTCTTGTTGGTTTTTTATCCAGGTCAAGACAGGTTTGTAGAGGAGCTAGAAAAAGCTCTTAGAAAATAGAACTCATTTGCTATGATCTGTTATTCAGGCAATGGAACTGATGATTGGGTACACTGGTTCTATTGATTTGAGAAAAATAATAGCATTTAGTGTGGGTACAAGGAGATGGATAAATTTAGACTATCTAGTTTAAATGCTATTTTACAGGACCATAAATTTGTTTAAATTTTTTTTTTAATGATTTCTCCCATTTGAATTGAAGCACTCTATATTCTATTTTGTATAGCTGAATGTTGGCAGTTACAACCTGAGTGGGATATTCTGCTGTAAAAACAATGAGTTCACAGAACACACACACACACACACACACACACACACATGAATTTTAAATTTATTGAATTCAAATGAAATTTGTATATCATTGGAGGAAGATTCCTTATGAAATGAATAAGCTTTTTAATATGATTTGCCATGGAGCCTTATAGTTTGTTATCATTCATGTATGTCAAATAATTAATAAGATATTTTGTTAAAAATTGGACTTGAGGCTAGACAGAACCATAGTGAGGTTTAAGCCTATCTCCCTGAAAAATACCATGTTTTATTTTGGTACTTTTTGACATTATTGGTTTTGTGGAATGTTGGAAATATAGAACAGTTTTCCAAGTTTGTATCAGGTGTCCCAAAAGTCTTCTTATAAAACATTTCACAAAAACTTTTGTGACATCCTACATTTGCATTACACAAATAAGCATTAAGTTTGGAACTGAATCATATGCTTTGTTAAAAACAACAAAGACAGTATACTATAAAAGTTATGATGCTTTCTGACAATTTAATCGATTATTATTTACTTAAGAAATTTGGTGTTCTTTCCATTCCTCCTCCAACAGCCTCTCAGAATTTTTTGGTCCACCCATTTTATTCCTTAGACAATATGCTATATATGCAGATTTTTTTATTTATATAATCTGTGAATGTTTTAATGTTTCACAACCCTCTAAAGAAAGGAGGGTAAATATTATTATCTCCACTTTACAGATGAGGAAACTATGTTTCATTTGTTTATAGTCATGAAACTAAAAAGTATCAAAGATTTGAATGCAAGACATTTAACTCTATAAGTCATACTGTTTCTAATATACCATATTGCCTCATGAAACTTCCACTTCATGTTATTGTAAACCCATATCTTTTTCTTTTAGTTCCCAACAGCAAATCTTCTCTCAAAAAAAAAAAAAAAAAAAAAAAAAAAAAAACCTTCAGAAAATAACAACAGCTCACATTTATTTATTTATTTATTTAGCTTATCTCCTCTTATATTTATTGGTAAAAATTATATATCTTCACTGCATATAATGTTTGCTTTAATACTTTTTTATTGTTTTCTTTTTTCTGGTTAGAAATGTACATTAGTTTTTTAAAATACACATTTTTTTATATTTTTTAAATTAAAGCTTTTTATTTTTAAAACATATGCATGGATAATTTTTCAACATTGACCCCTGCAAAACCATGTGCTCCAAATTTCCCCCTCACCCCTAACCCCTCCCCTAGACAGCAAGCAATCCAATAAAATGTCAAATATATATATATATATACATACATGTTAAATTCAATATATGCATATGTTTTTATACAATTATCTTGCTGCACAAGAAAAATCAAATCAAAAAGGGAAAAAATGAGAAAGAAAACAAAATGAAAGCAAACAATAACAAAAAGAGTAAAAATGCTATGTTGTGATCCACCCTCAGTTCCCACAGTACTCTCTCTATGTGTAGATGGTTCTCTTCATCACAAGATCATTGGAACTGGCCTGAATCATCTCATTGTTGAAAAGAGCCACAATGCTCAGAATTGATTATAGTATAATCTTGTTGCCAAAATACATATTTCTTTATAAATCATGTTGGGAAAGAAAAATCAGAACAAAAGGGAAAAACATGAGAAAGAAAAAAAAAAAAAAAACAAGAAAAAGAAAAAAAAAGTGAGCATAGCATGTGTTGATTTACATTCATTCTTCTTAGTTCTGTCTCTGGATATAGATGGCATTTTCTATCCAAAATTTATCTTATCCAAAATTTGGATCACTGAACCACTGAGAAGAGTCTTTCTTAGTTGATCATCACACAATCTAGTTATAACTGTGTACACTGTATTCCTGATTTTACTTGTTTTGCTCAGCATCAGTTCATATAAATCTTTCCAGGCCTTTCTAAAAATCAGCTTATTCATCAATTTTTAGAAAAATAATATTTCGTTATTTTCATATGCCATAATTTATTCAGCCATTCCCCAGATGATGAGCATTTACTTACTTTCCAATTCTTTGCAACTACAAAAAGATCTGCTACAAATATATTTACACATGTGGATCTTTTCCCTCTTTTATGATTTCCTTGGGATACAGACCAGCTGGATCAAAGGATGTGCACAATTTTATAGCCCTTTGATGTGCCCAGTTTTATAGCCCTTTGGTCATAGTTCCAAATTGTCCAGAATGGCTGGATCATTCCACAATTCCACCAACAATGCATCCAACATTTATCATTATCTATTTCTGTCATTTTAGCCAATCTGAAAGGTGTGAGGTGGTATCACAGAGTTTTTAAATTTGCATTTCTCTAATCAACAGTGATTTAGAGCATCTTTACACATGACTATAGATGGCTTTAATTTCATCATCTGAAAATTGTTCATATCCTTTGAAGTAGCTCACATTTGTATCGTACTTTAGAAAGCACTTTAATTACAACTTCATGCACTAGGTGATACAAATATGACTCTTGTTCTATAGATGAGGAAACTCAAAGAAGTGAAAGATTACATTATAAGGTAAGTAGTTGTTGTTGCTCAGCCATTTCTAACTCTTCATGATTCCATTTGGGATTTTCTTGGCAGAAATACAGAAGTGGCTTTCAATTTCCTTTTCCAGCTTATTTTCTTTTTTTTATTATTATGGCTTTTTATTTACAAGATATATCCATGGGTAATTTTTCACCATTGACAGTTGTAAAACCTTTTGTTCTACTTTTTCCCCTCCTTCCCCTGACTCCCTCCCCTAGATGGCAGGTTGACCAATACACGTTAAATATGTTAAAGTATATGTTAAATACAATATATATATATATATATATATATATATATATATATATATACACACATACACACACACATGTCCATACAGTTATTTTGCTCCAGCTCATTTTCTATATGAGGAAATAAGGCAGAGTTAGGTGACTTGCTCAAGATCACACAGCTAATAAGTGTCTAGGGTCAAACTTGAACTCATAAAGATGAGTTTTTCTGATTTCAAGCCCATTGTTCTATCTACTGGCTCACCTAGCTATCCCAGGAAGTAGTGCAGGCAGGTCTAAAATTGTCTCCAAGTTGGAAAAACTGGTTTTCTCTATCACTTAGCGCTATTGCCTTGTTTCTGGGAAAGTAAATAAAAAGATGAAAACCTTGCTGTATGTTTCACAGCAATCTGAGTGGAAGGGAATCCAGGAAGCAAAGCTGGCTATGGCAGTGACCAAGGGGGAAAGCAGGCTAAAGAGGTGGCCCCAAGTTTTCACATTGACAAACTTTCCTATCCATAGCAAAGTCTGCCGGTGTCAGACTCAAGATTTTTCAATTATCAAAAGGCTGCAATTGACACTAGAATTTTAATAAGAACAAATAGTAAAGAAAGAACAAGGGTTCCTGATTCCAAATCCAGCATTTTTTTCGAAAGGAAGCTTTGCTTCCCTTTTAACAATCCAACATTATTCCCTCAAGAAGTCCAGCCTGGGAACTCTTCATGATAAAAATATAATCAGAGAATAGTTAGCCATAGAGGGCTAGAGATGGAGGAAGATATGTATGCCCTCCACTCCCCTTGTGTCTGCTCACCTGGTTCACTAAGACCCCGAAGGGTAGTTAGAAACCATCCCCCTCTAAAGATTTTTAAAAAGTAAAGCAGCCTCTCAATGTTTTTCAATTGAACATTTTTAATTATTTTATTTTTTCTGGTTATACATGTATATTAACTTTTTAAATACATATCTCTTTATGAATCATGTTGGGAAGTAGCCTCTCATGATTAAAATTCATCATTTTTTTAAACAGAAAAACCCAAGCTCTTGCTTGCATAGACAGTGTCATCTGTGGTCTGATATGTAAAGGGAAAGCTAGAGAAGACAACTGAGGCCTCATATTTCACTATTGCTTTTAAACTTAACTGCAGTCCCTGCTGCAAAATCTTGAGTCTAGGGCTTATTAGCCAAAGTTCAGCATCTGCAGTAAAAAAAAAAAAAAAAAAAAAAAAAAAAAAAAAAAAAAAGCCTGCCTGCGGCTCATTCCTCCTCAGATTAGGAAAAGGAAGAAGCTAATTATAGATAATCCTGCCAAGAACAGATCTCAGAGGAATAGAACTGAAGGAGAGAAGACTTAATGCCAGATGGGCCTGTTAATTATGATGGGGACTGTGGTATTTCTCATGCAAATGAGGGCAAATAAATCAATCATATAAATGTTAACAACAAATGTTTTTTGAGCCCCGACGGGCTTGCCCAGTAAGGGGCCTGAATTTGACCACCCGGTCCAAGGGCCCATGTTCAACTAAGGAACAAGTGGGTAAAATAGTCTCTGTCCTCACAAAGTTTGTAATTTAATTCAGGAAAGATATCTTAAATATATGAAAAGTTCAACAGTGTTAGATCAGGTCTGGTAGCCAATGTAACTAGCCAAGGGTTACTTATTATGTGTCAAGGACAAGACCATATACTGCTCTGGCTCTCCCTAACATCCCTTATCAACCTAATCACCTTCATTCACTATGGTCTTCATTCTCCCAACTTCTTTGATGATTCTAGAACTTAGCAAATGATCAGAGGATTCATCAAGGTCCTTGCCATCATCCTACATGACATCAATATATCCAGTGATAAATCTTTCAAAATCATGGATTCAGGGTTGCAGCACAGCCTCAGTTCTAACCATTTCCGTCCACTCCAGTTGCTGCCAATTCAGCCTCACCTCGGCTCTCCTCATCACTCAAAAACTGCTCCATTTCCAAATGATTGAACAATAAAATTTTCTCCTCTGAGGACAACTTCCATCTCTGTATAACTGCACTGTTCCTTGACCTGCTTTTCATCTTCATCTTGACACCTTAGTTTTAAAAAGACACAAAATTATGTTGCTTTGGTCCAACATAAATCCATGCTGTATCCCCTTTCTGACACTGAGAATCTCATCTGTAAAACCAACTTCACAGAGTTGTCAAGAGGTTCTAATGAGATCATGTATATAAAGTGTTTTGCAAACCTAAAGGAAGTGTCTTGCAAACTTATCAGAACATCAGCTAGTAAATGTAAGGGAGTGGAGCTAAGTGTCTCAGTAAATAGAGAGCTAGTATAGAGTCAGGAATACCCATGTTCAGATCTGGCCTCAGGAACTTTGTGTAATTCTAGACAAGTCACTTAACCCTGTTTACCTCAGTTTCTTCAATTATAAAATGAGCTGGAGAAGGATATGACAAACTATTTCAGTATCTTTGCTAAGAAAACTTCAAATGGAGTCATGAAGAGTCAGACATGACTAAAGAACTTGAGCAGCAACAAATTCTAATTGTTAGTTCCTTTTTATATTGAGATAGAATTTTCCTTCCTTTAATGTCTACCAATTAACTCTAGTTGTGCTCTCTCCAGCTAGAACACAAATCAAAGCACTCTTTCACATACATATCGTCCATATATTTGAAAATAGCTATCATATGTTTTTCTGAGTCTTCTCTTCATATTAAATATCTCCAGTTTCTTCAAACTGTCCTCATAGGGACCCTTCACCATCTTGCTTAAAGACAATGTATTATTATTGGCCAATCAACCACAAATCTGTGACTTTTTCCAGAAATACTCAAAGTACCAAAAAATTTTGAGCCAAAAGAGCATCACAAAGCATGTAGTTACAGAAACACAAAAGTTAGTAAATTTTCTGAGTTATAATTTATAGCAACCATTTAGTCCAAAACATCCAAAAAGGATTCCCCCCCCCCCCCCCATAACACATAACATAGATGACTTTTGGTCATCTAGTCTTTGGTGAAATATCTTAATTGATGTTCCATTGCCTCAATACATAGGTAAATAATCAAGGCTTAGAAAATTACTAGCACAAGGTCACAAAGTAAGTAGCAGAGCCAGGATTGGAATCCCAGTTTCCTAACTGCAAATCTAGCATTCATTCTGCCATGTCATATTACTTTCCAATCTTAGGACCCAACAGTCAGGATAGAGATAAAGACAGTGGGAATAATAAAGAAGGGAAAGGGACCTGTATGTGCACGAATGTTTGTGGCAGCCCTCTTTGTAGTGGCCAGAAACTGGAAACTGAGTGGATGCCCATCAGTTGGAGAATGGCTGAATAAATTGTGGTATATGAATATTATGGAATATTATTGTTCTGTAAGAAATGACCAACAGGAAGATTTCAGAAAGGCCTGGAGAGACTTACACAAACTGATGCTGAGTGAAATGAGCAGGACCAGGAGATCATTATATACTTCAACAACAATACTATATGATGATCAATTCTGAAGGACCTGGCCATCCTCAGCAATGAGATCAACCAAATCATTTCCAATGGAGCAGTAATGAACTGAACCAGCTACACCCAGCGAAAGAACTCTGGGAGATGACTAAGAACCATTACATTGAATTCCCAATCCCCATATTTTTGCCCACCTGCATTTTTGATTTCCTTCACAGGCTAATTGTACAATATTTCAGAGTCTGATTCTTTTTGTACAGCAAAATAACGGTTTGGTCAGGTATACTTATTGTGTATCTAATTTATATTTTAATATATTTAACATCTACTGGTCATCCTGCCATCTTGGGGAGGGGGTGAGGGAAAGAGGGGAAAAATTGGAACAAGAGGTTTGGCAATTGTCAATGCTGTAAAGTTATCCATACATATAACCTGTAAATAAAAGGCTATTAAATTTAAAAAAAAAAAAAAAAAAAAAAAAGACAGTGGGAATAAGTCCAAGGAAATTCATAGGTTAGATCTGTTTACTATTATCAGATCTCATTGAGGCACCAGACCAGCATCCTTATTGGTAATCAGTTCTACATGTACTGTCGATGAACAATTTAAATTCCTTCCCAAAAAAGTTCAAGAACCAGAAATGTCCTCAGGATGATGTCTCACTGTGAGCATCTCATAAAAGAAAACCGTGCACTTTTGTGCCATTTATCACTCTCCAGGGATCTTTGGCCTTTCAAAAAGTCACAACTAAAAATCATTTCTAACTAATCCAGAACCCAAACCCTGCAAATAACACTGGGGAGAGATGTTTGCTAGTCACAAGTGTCCAGAGCTGAACAAATAAAGGCTGGAAAGCCTCAGAAAGGGAAGTGGGGAAGGGATGTAGGGGGTGGCAGGATAGGGCTCTTTGGCAGGCAGCTTCTTTACTAATTAAAACTCAACATTCCAATCATCTGTGATCTTTGGTTTTTGTTACACCTGATTTTCCTTTCCTGACATTTAAACTTGTCTCACTCATATCAAGTTAGTGTCAGTGACTAATAGCAACCCCAAAACGGTATTCAATAATGAATTAGACTTTGAAACAATGCAGCATCCTCTTGAATCCTTGTCACAAAAAAAGAATGCTATTTTTCTAAATAAGAAAAATAGGAAGGAAGGAAGAGAGGGAAGAAGGGAGGGAAGGAAGGGAGGAAAAAGAGGGAAGGAAGGAAGGAAGGAAGGAAGGAAGGAAGGAAGGGAGGGAGGAGAAGGAAGAGGAAGGAAGGAAGGAAGGAAGGAAGGGAGGAGAAGGAAGAGGAAGGGAGGGGAAGGGAGGAGAAGGAAGAGGAAGGGAGGGAAAGGGAAGAAGAGAAAGGGACAGAGAAAAGGAAGGAGGGGAAGGAAGGGAGGGAAGGAGGGAGGGAGGAAGGGAGGGAAAGAAGAAAGGAAGGAATAAGGAGGAAATAAATATGGGCCAAGGAGTTTGACTTTGATTCATGGCAAAATTCTAAAATGTGCTCTCTCATTTTTGAGCCAGTTGACAAATGGGGTGAGGGAAGTGGACAGCACAATAGACTAATGGGAAACACTCAGATTTGAACTTCATCTCAGACATTTACTAGCTATAGCACTTGCACAAGTCACTGGCCTCTCTGAGACTTAGTCTCATCCACAAAACCAACTCCACAACTTTATCAAGAGAGTCTGATGAGATTCTGTATATAAAATGTCTCGCAAATCTAAAGGAATATCAAAACATCAGCTATTATTATTATTATTACCCAGAAAACCAGGCTGATGATGGTTCTGTAGGCTAATAGTGTCAAATTCAAATAGAAACAAGACTACAAAATGCCACATATTAACTTAGAAAAACATATTTTATTATTTATGTTCTATTGCATAGTTATTTATTTTGCTAAATATTTCTGTGCTGTGCTCGATAGTAATATGAGCCTCTGGGCAGTGTACTTGATACATCTATTATAGACTATGTTATACATGGAGGGACTGAAGTATCCAAAGGACTGCCATATAGAAGAGAAATTCAATTCTTTCTACCTGGTCCCATAAGGCAATGGATAGAAGCTGCAAAGAGGCAGATTTAGGCTTGATATAAACCATTAGAGATACCCCAAAATAAATGGGCTGTCTCAGAAATCATTGAATGTACCATTATCCCTGAAAGTCTTTAAGTAGATAGAGACTTTCAGGGGTTTATCATACATGGCATTCTCTGTCAAATACAGATTAGACTAGATAGTCACCAAGGTCTCTTCAAATTTAAAGTTCATAATTCTGTGAATAGGAATATGATTGATGATGATTTCACCATAGAATTTTATCATTATAAAATAGATATACATGACATGACAGTTTTCCAAAATGAAGCATTTTTAAATAATTTTAAAATTTTTAATTATATTAATTTTCCAAACATTTTGGAATAATATTGCTATGCTCCAATGAATCTATGATCTCATTGATGTGGAAACTCCCTCGAAAAATGCATTTTACAATCCATTACTATCTACTCATCTGTATAACTCTTTTCCTCATCCTCCTACAACTTCCAGAGGAGATACCCTCTCTTTCCCCAACATGCAAGG
This sequence comes from Sarcophilus harrisii, assembly GCF_902635505.1. Lineage (NCBI taxonomy): Eukaryota > Metazoa > Chordata > Mammalia > Dasyuromorphia > Dasyuridae > Sarcophilus > Sarcophilus harrisii. The sequence goes on along the minus strand of NC_045427.1, from coordinate 383,064,951 downwards.
GAACTTCTTCTAATTTTCTTGGTATTTGGAATGATGTTAATTGATCAACAAACATAGTACAGACAAAAGGTAATGATTGCCTAAATATCAGTAGAAAGACAGACATCTATGAAGGATGTCAATGAGGAGAAATTTACAGGACTTGACAACTAATGATTATATATGAAGAATGAGTGAAAGTAAAGAGTCAAATATGAGTCTTAGCTTATACATGATTTCTCACTGGATGATTGACTCATCTTTTTTTCCAATCATCTTTTTCTCCTATGACATCTTTACAAAACTACTTCTATATAATTCCTATAAATACAAATAAGTAATGTATTCTAGTCTGTTCACTCCCACCAAGTGCCTCTCCATTATCTTTTATCTAACTTCAGTTCTTCAGTGACTAAAGTATCACATGTCTCATACTCATACAATACCAGAAGAATATTAATGTTTAAAAAAAATTTTTTTTAATCCTCTACTTCATGGAGAAATTTTATGTAATTAAAAAAGTTGAAAAGTTTTCCCAAAGATAATCCATCCTGTTCTCTTCTTCATTTCAATTCTGAGCTTCATGATGCATTTTCAGTGTCTGTCCAAGATAAACATACTCTTTTGTGAAGATTTTAGGTTTTCCATCTAACTCTATATCATAATCTGGACATCAAGCTGAGCCAAAATGGTTGAGAAAAAGCCACTACAGAAAATTACTATGGTGACAAGAAGATCAAAATACACATTCAAAAGATAACAAAGTCAAAACTCCTACATTCAAAGCCTCCAAGAAAAATATGAATTGGCCATGGAAGAGCTCAAAAAGGATTTTGAAAATCAAGTAAGAGAAAGTAGGGGAAAAAATGGGAAGAGAAAATAGTGGGACAAGAAAATCTGCTTCTAGGGAGGAGGGCTTTCATGAAATTGTCAAGAAAAACTGTCTGGTATTCTAAAACTAGAGGGTAAAATAAAGATTGAAATAATCCACCAATCACCTCCTAAAAGAAAATCCCAAAGTGAAAACTCCCAAGAATCTATTGCCAAGTTCCAGAGTGCTCAAGTCAAGGTGAAAATATTGTAAGCAGTCAGAAAGAAATGATTCAAGTATCATAGAGCCATGTTGTCCATCAGGACAACACAAGATTTCACAGTTTCTATATTAAAGGTTTGGAGGGCTTGGAATATATTCTGGAGGGTAAAGAAGATAGGATTGTAATCAAGAATCATCTACCCAGCAAAACTGAATTTATTATTACTCTTCAGAGGGAGAAATGGATATTCAATGTAATAAAGGACTTTTGAACATTCTTGATGAAAAAGAACAGAACTGAATAGAAAATTTGACTTTCAAATACAAGATTCAAGAAAAACATAAAAAGGTAAATAAGAAAAGAAAATCATAAGGTACTCAATAAAGGTAAACTGTTTACATTCCTACATGGGATTATTCATCTTATTATTCATAAGAACTTTCTCATTATTAGGGAAGTTAGAAGGAATATATATAGACACATATATGCATATATATATATATATATATATATATATAGGAGGCACAGGTCTAAGCTGAATATGAAAGGATAATATCTTAAAAACTAAAATTAAGAGGCAAGGGGAGAATGTACTGGGAAAAGGGAAAAGAAAGAGGTAAAATGGGATAAATTATCACACATAAAATAAACAAGAAAAAGCTTTTACAGTGGAGGGGAAGAAAGGAGAAACAAGGGGGAATGAATGAACCTTACTCTCATCAAAATTAGTTCAAAGAGGGAATAACATACACACTCAATTGGGTATAGAAATTTATCTTACTCTACAGGATAGCAGGAGGGAAAGCAGATGGACTCAGAGGAAGGAGGTAAAATAGAAGGGAGGGAAAATTGGGGGAGGCAGTAGTGAGAAGCAAAACACTTTTGGGGAAGAACAGGATAAAAGGAGAGAGAAAATAGAATAAATGGTGGGGAATAAAGTTAGCAAGAGAAATTGTAGGGAAAAAATTTTGAATTAATTTTCTGTGATAAAGGCCTCATTTTTCAAACATAGAGAACTGAATCAAATTTATAAAAATAAGAGCCAGTACCCAACTGACAAATGATTAAAAGATATGAATAGTTTTCAGATAAAGTAATCATAAGTATCTAAAGTCATATGAAAAAATGTTCCAACTCACTACTGATTGGAGCAAACTTCTGAATTACTATTGTATTGGCCAATAGAACAGAGAAGGAAAATGACAAATTTGGAGGGGATGTGGGGAAAGTAAGACATTGATGCATTGTTAATGTTAATGTAAAATTGACCATTTTATAGAACAATTTAGAACTATAACAAAAAGGGGAAGGACCTATATATACAAAAAAAAAATTATAGCAACTGGGGTTATTCATCAATTGGGGAATGGTTGAATAAATTGTGTATTCATTGTGATTGAATACTATTGTGCTATAAGAAATGATGAGCAGGATGCCCTCAGAAAAACTTGGAAGGAATTCCATGAGCTGATATAAAGTGAAATGCACTAAGTAAGAAGTAACAGCAATATTGTAAGATGATCTGTGAATGATATTACTTATTCTCAGCAATATAATGATCCAAGATAACTCTGAAAGAATTGTGATGAAAAAATGCTTTCATACCAGAAAAACAACTGATGGTATCTGAATACAGACTGAAGCATACTTTTTTTTACTTTCTTTATGTTTCTTGATGGTTTTTTAAAATCTATGTTTTCATTCACAACATGACTATTACATACATCTTTTATATAACACACATATAACCTATATTGAATTGCTTGCATTATCAATGAAGGGATGGTGGGGAAGGAGGAAAAAAGAGAATTTGGAACTCAAAGTTTTAAAAATGAATGTTGAAAATTGTTTTCACATGTAACTGTGGGAATAATTGAATAATCAAATACAGATAGATAGATAGACAGATAGATGATAGATAGATAGATAGATAGATAGATAGATAAAAACACATTCTTCATTCACTGAGTAGTTCTGGTATGGATAGGTAGGCAGAATTCTTTTGCATGGCTCAATGGATAGAAAGTTGGGTTTAAGTCAGGAAAACAAGTTCAAATTCTGTCTCAGTCACTTATTAGATGTGTAAATCCTGAATAAAACACTTTACTTTTCTATACCTCAGTTTCCTCTTTTCTAAAATGAGATTTTTGCATTTGAAATTAATTGAATAAATAAATAAGGGGGTTAGATTCAATAACCTCTAAAGTCCCTTTTAGCTCTAAATCTTTTTGTGGTTCTCATTATACCAGTCCTACCATATTTCAGTACTTATGCAATCAGTACAAAACCATCACACAAAAGTATCTGGAGGACTTCACCATTTCTTATATATGGGCCCTCCTTGGCCATTCTCTATTATCTATTCCAAGGAAATGTGTATGGTTTTGACATTTACACAAAGACATCTTGTTGTAACAGACATTTTAATTTGTTCTATGGGGTTAAAAGCCTTTCTATAATCAATAATGATCATGTGGAGTCTTAAATTCTTTATAATTTTAATCAACTGTGTAACAGTAAGAATGTAGTTTGCTTTAGAAAATCATTTGTGAAAGCTTGCTCATTCATGTTTTATATTATCATCCAGGATGCCTTCTATGTATGTGTGTAAATTATTCTAAAAAGAACTTGTACAAGAGGGAAAATAGACATATGATAGTAGTTATTGATATTCTTATATTATTTCTCCTCAATCTCTACAAATCCCTTGTTGTCTTTCCAGATCACTTGTTCTCCTAATGAGATGTTTTGAATTATTTACTTTTTTTTTCATTCTTTTGGTTTTGCTTTATTATTTCTTTATGTCTTGTGAAGACATTCACTTCTCCTTGTCCAATTCTATTTTAAGGAGTTATTTTCTTCAGTAAGTTTAAAATTCTTTTTCTAATTGATTGACTTTTTAAAGAAAACTGTTTTGTCTTCTGAGTTTGAACCATGATCTTCTCTATCACCATAGTAGCTATCTATCATTGGGTTCTTTCTCTGGTTTTTTTTTTTCCTTCTCATTTTTAATGACCTATTTCTTGGCTGTTAACTTATGTTAAAGTAAGGTCTGTTCTTGGAATGTGGGGGATAATGGCTCAGGCTTCAGGCTTTTCATGTTATTATTTTCTGATCTCAAGGTTCTTCCAGTGCTCTATGATGCAAGGCTAGGTGTGGTCACTGATCCTCCTGTTCACATTTTAGCCTATAAGTGATAACAGGTACTTACTTCTCTCTGATCCTGAGCCACCATCATGGCCCCTAACACCACTGCCACCTCAAACACTCTTGTTCCTCAGGCAGTTGCGAGTGTCAGCTCAACTCTCAGCCCTGAAATGTAAGGCAGAGACTCTCTATTCTGAGTGACCAGACTGAGCAATGTCTACCATTCTGCAATCACCTGCATTCACCAGCTCCTTACCCACAGCCACAACCTAGGACCATGTCTGGTTAGTGGGCCTGGGTCCAAAGTCCAACATCAGTGGAGTGCCCCCACAATCTTTCCCTGATAAGCCATCCAATGCCCTACACCATGTGAAACAGTTTCTTGAAGGTGAGGTTGCCACTTATACAGCTGTCCTTGAGCTTTTTTGTTGTTGTTGATTGTTTAGAATATGCATTTCAATCAGGCCAGACCACCACTCCAGGAAGTCAGATCTTTCTTTTTTTTTAATAATTATAACTTTTTATTGACAGAACCCATGCCAGGGTAATTTTTTACAACATTAGGTCAGATCTTTCTTAAGCCCCCCCCCAAAATTGTCTAAGACTTTTCAGCTTTTACCCTGACTTTTAATCATTGCTGCTGCTGTGAAATTTACTTTGAGACATTTTTTAAAATTATTGGAAAGAAGAGAAGGAAGATTTGGGAGAATTAGGTAGTTTCCCACTTTAATCCACCATCTTCCCACAATTTCCTCTCTTACCTTCTTCAACACCATTGAGAATCTTGTTACACAATGTCCTTAAAATCATGTTGTTCCTAGAATTGACCTTCTCTCTGTAAATGTAGTCTGCTTCAGTTGCTTCCCCCCACTTCCTCTTCCATAGTTCCAGTTCTATTTCTTAGTGATATTAGAAGATAAGAGTATAGCTTTAGAGTGGAAAGGAATCTTAGAGATTATTCCAACTAGTGCAGTTTTTTTAACAGATGAGGCAACAGGAATGCAAAAGAATTGGATGACATGACCAAGATCAAGGTAGAACATGATCACATAAGGTAGAACCACAAATGTGATGGTTCCATTCTCCTTAATCATGAAAAAATTTATTACAAAAATCTTTACATACCTTTTCCATTTTTATCACTCTGCTATATAATCAGATTGTTCAGTCATATCCAACTCTTCATGACCCCATTTGGGATTTTCTTGGCAAAGATACTGGAGTGATTTGCTATTTCTTTCTCCAGCTCATTTTCTAGATGAGAAAAGCGAGGCAAACAGAATTAAGTGATTTGTCCACAATCATACAGCTAAGTGCATGTCTGAGGTTGGATTTGAACTCAGATCTCCCTGACTCCAGGCCTGGCAATCTGCCCCTTACACCACCTAACTGCCCCATCATTGAATTGGCCACCTGCTTCTTATAGTGAAGCTTTGTAAGAGTTGGACCTAAAAATCCTGTTCTCTGAATCCCAGTCTAGAGCTCTTTCTACTTAGCCACGCAACATCCAAAGTTACTGTTTCTCTTCTGTCAAAGGAGAAGTTCTCCCATTTCCATCATGTATTTGTAATATTTATATTCACCTACCAATCTTGGTACATTTTACAAGCACTAGGGGCATTTTCACCTCTACTAAGGCCAGGGCTTCAAAAGAGAAAAGAGGGGGGGAAATGGAGAAAAAAAGAGAGAGAAAGGAGGATTTAGGAAGCAAGTATCTACTTAAAAGGATGGTGTCTGAAAACAGGTTTTGGATTTCTCATCTGTAGCTTAAAATATAATAATAATGGGCCCTTGGGCCCCAAACAGGCTGGCAAAAATGTATTTGAATAGAGTCTTGCACATTTAATCATGAGAGTTTTAAACTGAAAAGAAAAGGGGAGGGAGAAAACTGCATAAGTATACCTGCCAAGCCAGCTACCATTGAAAGAAGTTACAGTGTAGGAAGAAGCAGAGCAGTAGAGATGACCAGACAAAATTCAAGAAGGGAGCCATCATTAAAATCTGTGGCTTCAGATGTCTATTCACATATACATAAAATATGGATGACAAGCAAGGTGAACTACAGATTGTAATGCAAGGAGACAGGTTTAACCTTACATGAGACTTGGTGGGATGGCCTGAATAAGTTCTGGAAGGTTATACTTTATTGAGAAGGAGATTTGGAGCCTGGAGTTCTACAAACCAGGAACCAGAAATGTTTCACATCTAATAAAAGTGTTTTTAAATTTATTGGGGTCATCAAAGAAAGGGGTTACTCAGAATGGAGGAAAGGAAACACTTTTTTCCCCAAATGAGAAATTTCAGTCCCATGGGAAAAATGTTTCTTTGTTAGAATCGGGGAATAGGTCTGGCAGCAGCTGGGTTTTTTTTGGGGGGGATGGGGGCAGTAATATCTACACAAATTGTCAGTGGCAGTTGAAATTTGTCGTGCCAGCTCCTTTCCAAGTGAGAATATAGCATCCTGACTTTTTCAGTGCTTGCTGGACTCTGGGGCAATTAGGTGGCACAGTAGATAGGGCTTTGGATTGACAAATATCTGAGTTCAATGCTACTCTAGATACTTAGAGGCCACTGGATAGTACAGAGAATAGTGCTGAACCTGGAAGATGAGATTTAAACCTGCCTCAGACACTTACTAGCTGTGTACCCTGGGAAAGTAACCTCTATAACCTCAGTTTCTTCAACTGTAAAATGGGGATTATAATAGTACTTACCTCTCAGAGTTGTTGTGAGGATCAAATAAGATGTCTATAAAGGGTTTTACAAATGTTAAAGCGCCATATAAATTATAGCTGTTACTATTATGTCTCTCTCTGGAGCATTTGTTTGGCTCATATCCTCATTCACTTAGATCCTAAATTGTTCTCTTCCCTTTTCAGCAAAACTCTCAAAGAAATCTCTAAATTAATAGGTAGGGTAGCATGAATTTACTACAATGAAAATAAAAATAAAATACATAGTATTAACATCTAAATGGTAGCAACAGCCCCAGACTCTTCAGGTAAAGTCTAAATCTTCTATTCTGACTGACCCCTCTACTGATCTTCTTTTGCATTGCGCTTCTTTATTCTTATAAGTAAGAGGGAAACCAATGCACCCAAAAACCATTGTAAGAAAGCATTATCAAAAAAGTCATAAGGGAAATAAAATCATCCCACCATCCCCTCATCTTCTTATGTGGCTGGGAGCAACCATCAAGTCTGCTACCTGGCTGGCATCCAAGTGACACCTGTCTGATACTTCATCCATTGGTTTCAGTAAGTCCCCCTGGACACCCAAGGAGTTCATGTTCTTTCTCTGGATCTCCTCCCAAAATGTCACAGATGACAGATCATCAAGATCAAGAGTGAGTCAGTCACTTGATGCTTCCATGGACTGGCTCCAAGCTCTCCCTAACTGAGATTTAAAGTTCAAAGAACAAAGCACCTTAACTGACCTCAATGAGGTCAAATCACCATATTCATACAAGCAACATCCCAAGTTACTACAAGAACTGATGGATGTGATCCCTATGCCACTCTCCTGCAAAACAATAGAGGTGCTGCTGGACTAGAGAAAAACAAATGTTGCCCCAATTGGAAGGAAGGAAGGGAGGAAGGGAGGGAGGGAGGAAAGGAAGGAAGGAAGGAAGGAGGAAAGGAATAAAGGAAGGAGGGAGGAAGGGAGGGAAGGAGGGAGGGAGGGAGGGAGAAAGGAAGGAGGGAAGAGAGGGAAGAAGGGATGGAGAAAGGAAGGAAGGAAGGAAGGAAGGAAGGAAGGAAGGAAGGAAAAAAGGAAGGAAGGAGGGAAGAGAGGGAAGAAGGAATGGAAGAAGAAAGGAAGGAAGGAATAAAGGAAGGAAGGAAGGAAAGAAGGAAGGAAGGAAAGAAGGAAAGAAGGAAGGAAGGAAGGAAGGAAGGAAGGAAGGAACCTAAAAAACCAATGGGCTTAGCTTCCATTCCTAAAGAAAATTCTAGGATAAATTATTAAAGTGATGTTAGTGAATTTCTAGCAAGACCATGCAAGATTAAGTTCCCTTCCCTTATTGACAGAGCTAATAGACATGATTGATGCATCTTTTTTCCTATTCATATATCTTATATTCCTTCTACCAGTTCTCCATCATAGTCCTAATATTCTTCATTCATAAAATATGGGGCAACCTGCTTATAACAAGAGACTTGAAGTGGGAGTTACTGATTCCGTATCTTTCCATTGTCCAAATGATCTTCAGAGACCATAGTATTCCTTAATCCACAATTATACACCACCACCAGAAGAACATTGGTGTTTAAAAAGAATATGTTGACCCTTTCTGGAATTTTGTCATGGGTAAATTTTTAGTTATCTAGACTGCTATTCTTCTTCCTACATTGTAGTTATGACTTGGTATCTAGCTTAATAGGTTATAAGATCCATGATAACAATTTTTCCCCTCCATTCTAAGTTGTTCCTTTTCTTCATTTTCTATCTTCCTCCATCTCCCATCTCCATAACTTTGCACAGGCTTTCCCACATACTTGAAACAAGCTGTCTTTTCATCTCTGCTTCACCTCCCTAATTTCCTTCAAAGTTTCTACATAAGAGCTTTTGTGATTCTCCCAATAAATCATTTATTTTACATAAGTTTGTATATGTCTATGTTGTCTTCTCTGATGAAATGTAGGCTCCATTAGGGTAGGAATTGTTTCATTTATGCCTTGGGCCCCAGCACCTAGCACAGTGCCTGGCCCCAGTAAACATAAATAACTTATTGATTAAGTGATGATGGTAAAATAAATATTAAGTCAACCCTGGGTTCTCAAAACTTATTTTAGCAGAGTAACAGCTCTGGCAGATCCTTCCAACCTAAAAAAGATTTATCTGCAGGCCCAGCATCAAAGAATGTGACTATTATCTGAGGACAAGCCTATGCAAGAATGGAAAAGTCCATCCCCAGAAGGTTAGCTTTGCAGTGATGAATATTTTTGGCTACAGCTTCTTATATAACTGTCTACTAAGATGTGGAAGGTTTTTAATCTGCATTTAGTGAGTATACTACCCACTACTATCAGTTGAATCAACAAGCACTAAGTATCTACAATGAGTAAGAGTTACAAAGGAAGGTGTAAGGGCTACAAAGAAAGAATTAAAACAACCCCTGCCCTCAACAAGCTTATACAGTAATGGGGAAGATAGCAAATGTGTATAAAAGTATCTACAGAATGAACATCAAGAAAATTCATATAAGTGCAAGATGGTTTGGAAGGAAGGACACTCCATTTGGAAAAGATCAGGAAAGATGTAGAAGATGGTGCCCAAGGTATATCTTGAAGGAAGAAAGGAGAAAAAGGAATAAGAGAGAAGAGAGTGTCTATAAGGGGAAGATGGAGAAGCAATACTTATTAGGCATGAAGCAATGAAAGGCCTGTGCAAAAGCAGAGTTGGTAGATGGACTGTGAGGAAGTCATAGGAAGTAAGTTTGTCTGGATTGTAGTTGGTGGATAAAGGAGAAATGGCCAACAAAAGATAATTTGGGTCCATGCTGTAAAGGGCTTTCAAAGACAGAAGAGTTAATATTTTATCCCAAAAGCATTAGGGAGCCACTGAAATTGATTGTATCGGAGAGTGATATGATCAAATAAAACTAAACTTTAAAAAAATTAATTTAACAACAGGCTGTAGGATGGACTGGAGAGGTGAGAAATTTGAAATAGGAATATCAATTAGGAGGATATCACAATAGGGAAGGGATTATTTACATGAGGATTTACAATAAGATAGTAGACATATGAATAGAAAGAAAGGGTTGGATGCCAGAAATATTGTAAAGACAAAAACAACAAGATTTTTTTGCATTTAATAATACTTTTTTTTCAATTACATGTAAAGTTAGTTTTCAACATTTATTTTTGCAAGATTTTGAATTTCTACCAGGATTATTCTTTTTTTTTTTCAGAGAATCGAATTTGACTGAGAAAAGGAAAGATGCAGGACAATAATTTGAGGGGATAGTGAACATTTATTAAAGATGGAGATTTGGCCATATTTGAAGGCACTGAGGAAGGAACCATTAGTTGAAGATTCAAGAGAGAGGGATTATTAAAGAAGCACACTGCTAGAAACCATGAGAACATTCAAGGACCACTGAACGTGTACAGGATTTGACCTTGGCAAGAAGCCAGGTCCTATCTTTGTCAGAGACTGGGGAAGAAAGGGACAGAATGAAAGGTGAAAGTACAGGCTTTTGACATGAAGAGAATAATAGAAGATGAAACTGACTTCAAGTGGCCTCAATTTTCTCACTAAAGTAAGATGCAAAGTCCTCTTTGGAGTGGGGCAGTAGGAGAGGTGTGGGAGGCTTGAGTAGAGAAGATTTGGAATAATCTCGTAGAGACTGAGAAAGGAAATCAATTAAAGAAGAATAAAAGGATTACCTCATAGCAGGAAGACCCAGCTGAAATTAGGGCTACATAATATGAATTTATAATTTACCTGGGCAGCACAATTATGAGACTTCCTCTAACTCTATTCAGTGCAGGAGCACAGGAGGTAGATGATAGGAATAATCTAGAACTAGATTTGATTTGGCAAGAAGAGATAGGTGGGGATAGGACAAACAGACAAGAGACTCAAAGTCAAAATTCAGTGTAGAGATGACCCTAACTATAAGGTTGAGATGGGAATGGGAGGAAAATGAAGTCAAAGCAAGGCTAAAGACTTAAAAAGTATTGAGGGAGAGAAGAAGTAGAGATTTTGATTATGGCAATGAATAGCTTAGGAGGTAGAATGGTAAGAAGTTATGGTAGATAAATTTTATAATTTTTATATTTAATTACATATTTACAATATATAATTTTATATATTTATGTAATTATTTTTATATTTACAATTAAGTTTATATTTATAGTTTATAATTAAGGAAGTGGATCACTTGCAGATATGGTGAGATTCAGTGGATGATCATCCCTTTGTGTAAAGGAGTTCAAATAAAGTGAAGTCAAGGGGCATTTATTAAGTGTCTGTAATGTACTAGACACTGGGCTAAGCACTAGAGACATTAAGAAAAGCACAAAACATTCTCTCCTCTCAAAGTGTTCACAGTCTAAGTGGGGAGACAACATACAAATAACTATGTACAATCAGAATTCAGAGAGAATTAAATGGACATAATAGAAGGAAGGCTTTGGCATCAAGGATCTGAAAAGGCTTCTTAAGGAAAGTAGTAGGTAATGAAGGAACCCAATTCAATTCAATAAGCGTTATTAAGTAATTAATAAAAGCAAAGAAATAAAATTCTTGCCCTCAAGGAACTTACTGTCTAAAGGGAGAAGACAGGAAGTAAGCTGGAAGCAAGGTGGTACTCCAGGGAGGTATCCAGCATGGGCATCTTTTTGTTCCTTGGAGGTGAAGCTAAGCAGAGCTGCAGGTGGAGAGTGGGGTAGCTGGAAGAGGTCATGGGATTTAAGGAGGTTCTGAGGAATTGGAAGTTTAAGGAATTTGAGAGAACATCAGTTTGAAATCTGAAGTCCACTAGTATAAGGGCAATTGTTGAGTAGAAGAAAATAAGAAGATAAAATCAGAGATCTTTAAAAAAAAAATAAGGTATTAAGACAATAATATTTGTCCTATTTATATCTGGGTGTAGATTTTTTATATCAGGCAATAACTAAACCACTGATTTGGGACAAGAGAAGAGAAAGGATCTGGATTCAAACATCACATGTGCTTAAAATAGGGGGAAAGGAGTGAAGACCTTGAATAATTTCACATAAACACTAAAATCTGAATCTGACCAACCTCCTTAAAGCCTAGGGAAGCTTTAGGGAGATAATCTCCAAAGTCAGGGACGTGATGATAAATGTTTAATTAGCTTTCAGGTTTTTTTTTGGGGGGGGGGAGGAAGGATTATAAACAACACACTTTTAAATTTAATTCACATTATTAGCATTTTCTCCATCACATTCTTAAATCTAGATCTTCAAAAAACAATAAACCAAGCCCTACTTTATAGTATTTGCCAATGTCTAAGGTATAAATGCTCAGACTAAAAATTCATAATCAGCTTTTATAAACTGATTCAAGCAGGTTCCAGTACACTCTTGTGCCTCTCACAATCTAAGATTGAACTTCAGGGTTTCCAGGACAGAGTATTTTTAAAAGATAGGATACACCCCACATTTGTCTTAGTCTCAATCCCTATTTGCCCCTTTAGCTAATTCGTATAGGTATGCCTTAGCTTTTGAAATAGATTCTAAGCTTTTGGAATATAGGAATCTTATCTCTTATAAGCATAGCATAGGGTTGACCACATACTGGGTACTCAATGAATACTTTTGAATTACCAGATGAACCAATTTGGTCCCAAACCTTACAATAATGACTCAAATGTTCCTTGAACTTCTTTTAAGTTTTAAGCAACACAATTTTCTTTAAATCCATTCAGTTCCAAAAGGACAAAAATTTATTGGGTACCTGGCACTAGCTCTGTGATAGCTGCTGAAGGAATTGCAAAGTTCAGATAACAGAGAATCCTTGCTCCCATAGTGCATACAGTCTATTATTGGAGGAAAAAACCTGAAAACAACTATGTAAAAGCAAGATATACACAGGAAAAACTGGCTAAAATCAACAGAGGGAAGGCTTAAGCATTAAGAAGGATCAGAACAGGGCAGCTAGGTAGCCAGTGGATAGAGCCACCAGCCCTGAAGTCAGGAGGACCTGAGTGCAAATCTGATCTCAGACACTTAACACTTCCTGACTGTGTGACCCTGGGCAAGTCACTTAACCCCCCAATTGCCTCAGGAGAGAAAGAGAGAGAGAGAGAGAGAGAGAGAGAGAGAGAGAGAGAGAGAGAGAGAGAGAAGGAGGAGGAGGAGGAGGAGGAGGAGGAGGAGGAGGAGGAGGAGGAGGAGGAGGAGGAGGAGGAGGAGGAGGAGGAGGAGGAGGAGGAGGAGGAGGAGGAGGAGGAGGAGGAGGAGGAGGAGGAGGAGGAGGAGGAGGAGGAGGAGGAGGAGGAGGAGGAGGAGGAGGAGGAGGAGGAGGAGGAGGAGGAGGAGGAGGAGGAGGAGGAGGAGGAGGAGGAGGAGGAGGAGGAGGAGGAGGAGGAGGAGGAGGAGGAGGAGGAGGAGGAGGAGGAGGAGGAGGAGGAGGAGGAGGGAGGAGGAGGAGGAGGAGGAGGAGGAGGAGGAGGAGAGGCTAATAGAAGGATAGGATACACACAGATAGCCATAATATAACATAACACATTATTACTGTCTCAGAGAGTTGTTAAATTCCAGGCCACATGATTCCTACTTGAGCAAAGTTTATTACTGGCTGGGGAGATCAAAGAAGGCTTCATGGAAGAGATATCATTTAAGTTGGGTTTTAAAGGATGAGTAGTAATTCAGTAGGAGAAAGAAGGGAATACTGAGTATAGGGAAAAGGCAGAGCAGAAGTAAAGCACAGATAGAAGATAGGCATCCCTAAGAAGCCCAAGAAGTCTGGAGCATCCAGCCCACAAGGCAAATGATACATGAAATGGCCGGAAATGTAGACTACAGAGGGCCTTGAATGTCAAACAGAAAAGCCTGGAATTAACTACAAACAGGAAACTGCAGAAAATTGTTGAGTGGAGGACTACCCAATCAGATCCATGCACAAGAAAGATTAGTGTTATATAAAAGTACAAATAGACTGGGAGGAAGGAGAGGAAGGAGAAACTGTTAGGAGCTAAATAGTCCAGGAGGATAGTTAAGGATAGGATGAAGGTTGTTCTGGGGGAAGGGAGTAGCAATGAGGAAAAATAGGAAGAGAGAAGATGTGAGAGATACTGCAGAGCTCTGGAAAGTTTCTGTTTTCATATCCCAGCATGAGGGTCCAGGCATCAGGCCAGGACATATACTCTCCCCATCACCCTCCCTGTAACACCTGAAGTCACTTCATGACTTGGAAGCTTGGCGTGTGAACAAATCCATCTTCCCTTCAGACCTCTTTCAGCACTCCGCAGTTGGCAGATTAGGCACAGGAGGAGAAACAGGTGAGGAAACTTCTGTCCATATTTCTTAGAGTTGGTAGTGGAATTTATTTGCAAAATATTTTGGGAAACTGCAAGAGCTAGAGAGAAAAAATGATAAAAGGACAACCAAGGATTGTAGAAATAAGTTCTCACACTGAGTCTAGTGCAGATGGTCTGCTTGGATTGCTTTAATGCCACAAGAACCAGAGGAGTGATGGGTGCCAAGTTATAGAAAGGGCACAATCATTGCTGTCTGTAGAGGCTTGAACTGGAGGGGATTCTGGTGTGCTGCCCAGACTTCAGCAAAATCAGGGAGCGTTCGCTCCTTAACTTCACTCATCTTTATGTTTTTGCACAAACCTTTTCATTTTAACAACAAATGCTGTAGAACATTTTAAACATAGACCAAACTTTCACACGCAAAAAAGGTGTAACTAAAATATCAGGAGCTCTGTTCTCTTCACTGATGAAGCAAAATATATAGGAAATGAAGACTGATTTACAGGTAATTTGGCATGGATGTAATGTCAAACTTTGTAGCTCTCCAATTCTTTCATTAACTTTGCAAGGTTTTATTGATGTCTTGAGACATCTGAGTGCCCTCATGTGGCTCATTTCAACCTTTCAGCCTCAAAGCAATTTCTATGCTAAAACTGCACATGTTACCAAATACAGTCTGTTGTCTGTTGTCTGTTTTAGAGGAAAGCTTCTTAGCTTTAAGGACGCCTCTCTTCTGACAAATACTAGCTGTGGGAACCTGGGCAAATCACCTATCAGTGCTCTAAGATTTTAAGTTGCAGGTGTAAAAGTATATTTAAAACATCTTATTAGTTTCTCTAGGAAATATTTAAAAATGAATATTTTCTCTAGTCTAAAACCTTTCCCAGACTTCCTCTTTATGAAAGTATGTAGAACAAAGGGTAAGGTACCCTGAAAAGGATCATGGGTGAAATCCAAATTTAATTCTCGTCTAGACAAAAGTCAATGGTTTTCCTACCCTTTCAAGTGATTAGGTTATTTACCCATCTAAGAGCAAAAAGTCTTCTTTTTCCCTAATCCCTGAAACAAGGACACTAGAACTCAATCATCTCCACTGAAAAAGAATGATACTGATCATATGAAAGAGACCCTTTTAAATCTTTGATGGATGTGGCCCTAGAAAGAATGGGAAAGTGACTTAAATAGTAACTATTTTAGAATGTTAATTCCAAATTTTTTTTTAAACATATATTTTTTTCCTTGTTCAAAATTCTCATAAATGCTACTTCAAAATGTTTTGGGATAGAAAGACAAGTCCAAAGGGTAAAGGGGAACACGAGAGGAGGGAACATGACTCACTGAACATCGCTCTCTCTCCAAACTAGAAATGCCTGGATATTAGATTAATATTTAAAATAAGTTGAATTATTTCTGGCAAATTTGTGCCAAAAATATGAGATACCATATTCATAATTTTTTTATTCAATAAAGAGAAGTTGACCTGTGTTGATAGAAGTTTCCTCACTTGATAGTTCCTTATTTCAATGAAATCAAAGCCTCAGTTCTTATTAGAGGGCCAACCCTTGCCCTAACTATGTGGAAATGTCCTTATTTGGAATTTATAGGGACTGAGTACAGAGTGTAGCTTGATTTAAGGATTAATAAATATATTGCATTGTATTGATTTTTAAAACAATCAAGTTCATAGAAAGAACCTTTTAAGATGATGAATTTTTTTAATTCACTAAATCAACATCTTTGAACTTATTTCCTTTTAATCTAATAAAAACCCTTCCTCCTCTCTAGTACCTTGTATTTCTTCACAAGACAGATTTCCCCACACAGAGTTTATGTTTAGGCAGCCATAATTAAATGCTCCCCACTTACTAAGAAAAAAAAAGTCTTAAGAATTGAGTTTTACTGAATGGATGTCCATCAGTTGGAGAATGGCTGAATAAATTGTGGTATATGAAAATTATGGAATATTACTGTTCTGTAAGAAATGACCAACAGGATGATTTCAGAAAGGCCTGGAGAGACTTACACGAACTGATGCTGAGTGAAATGAGCAGGACCAGGAGATCATTATATACTTCAACAACAATACTAGATGATGACCAGTTCTGATGGATCAGGCCATCCTCAGCAACGAGATCAACCAAATCATTTCTAATGGAGCAGTAATGAACTGAACTAGCTATGCCCAGAAAAAGAACTCTGGGAGATGACTAAAAACCATTACATTAAATTCCCAATCCCTATATTTATGCACACATGCATTTTTGATTTCCTTCAAGCTAATTGTACAATAATTCAGAGTCTGATTCTTTTTGTACAGCAAAATAATGTTTTGGTCATGTATACTTATTGTGTATCTAAGTTATATTTTAATATATTTAACATCTACTGGTCATCCTGCCATCTAGGGGAGGGGGGGGGGGGGGGTAAGAGGTGAAAAATTGGAACAAGAGGTTTGGCAATTGTTAATGCTGTAAAGTTACCCATGTATATATCCTGTAAATAAAAGGCTATTAAATAAAAATAAAAATAAAAAAAAAAGAATTGAGTTTTAGAATGCCATCATGTCAAAGACTTCTGAAATAAGAGACAGGGAAAGACCTTGCCAAAAAATTTCAGACTCAGAGCAGACAGCTAAGTCTGGGCCTTATCACTGGCCAATTTTCCTGATATCTGCTCGGTCCTAAGTCCCAAGCTACTTGCCTCTATATCCCCAGACATACTTGAGAAGTGACATTCCTACCATCAGTTCTCAGGGAACACACACACACACACACACATACCTCAACTCTCAAACTGAGGGACACCACAGAGAATCACTGAGAAGTTACATAAAAGTTAGGGATCTCTGAACCCCCAAGAACCACCTTCATCATGTGCAATTCACTTGCATTGAGGACATCTTTACAACTACCTAGTAGTAGAGAGACAATAGGGTCTAGCTGATATAGCTCTGAACTGGAATCAAGAAGATTTAAGTTCAAATTCTGCCTCAGAAACTTAATATCCATGTTATCCTAGACAGGTCACTTAACACCTCTCAATTTAAACTTTCCTCATCTGTAAAACAGAAATAATGATAGCATTAACTCTAGAGTTAGTTTAAGGATTAAATAAGATAATATATTAAAGTGTCCCACAAACTATCAAGTGTTATATAATATTAGCTTCTAAACTTAATACTTTGCCCTGTTACAACAGAAGGGTATGGGTCGATCTAGATTCCAGCTTCTTAAGCTGTGGGTCACAACCCATATAGGGTCCCATAACAACGTGGGGGTCACAAAATTATGGTTTATTATTAGGAAATGTTTGATTCACATACCTATTTTATGTACTTATATACCCAGGATCATGTAAAAATTTCTTAAGCAAAAAAAGGTCATGAATAAAAAAAGTTGAAGCAGCCCTGATCTACATCACACCAGTGTCTGTCATGCTGATGCCAAGGCGTAGCTTTAAACTTCCTTCAGTGAATTCTCGTCCCCATGCGGAGACTTGGCAGGCGTCTCTTCCCAGAAGCAGCACCTATAACCTAACCTAACTCACCCTCCTGCCTGGGCAGTAACTCACGGGGTGCCCCATAACTCTAACTCCTGCACTGGTGGCACACAGGAGAGAACAGGGCTCATACACACACGCAGCTCTTCCTGACCTTCCTATCAGAGTCTATCCCAGCCCTCGGGGTTTGCCTTGCCAGGACTTCGGGCAATGGCAGCACATCCCATGCACAAGACTCCACAGAATGTTAGGGCTGGAGGGACCTCAGAGGCTAAGTTCAATGCAAACCCAAAAAGAATTCCTGTTAGAGAGTAACCATCAACTGGTCTTCTCAGGTCAAGATCATCACTTCTACTACCACCATGCCTTGACTAGTATTTCCTTTCTTCTGACTGGAAGGCTAGAGAATAGAGTGCCAATGTGCTCCCAATGCCTTCGTTTATACGGGGAAGGAATTAGACTTTGTTCATTCTACTTCACATCTGCTGCTCTGCCTTGTCGCAGGTCCATGGAAAAAGAGGCCCCCTGGTGTCTGTCTCTCTTTCACACACACATTCTCTCCATCTCTCTCTCTGTCTCTGTCTCTCTCTGTGTCTCTCTGTCTCTCTCTGTTTCTCTCTCTCTGTTGCTTTCTCTCTATCATCTTTCTCCTCTCTCTCTCTCCCTCTCCCCCTCTCTCTCTTTCTTTTCTCCCCTCTCTTTTCTCTCTCTGTCTCTCTTCCCCTTCCTCCTCCCTCCTCCCCCTTTTTTTCTCTCTCCCAACTCCTTCTGTGTATTGTTTCCCCTTTCTGTTAGATTGTAAGCTCCATGAGGACAGGGACTATCTTTCTTTTTATTAATTGTATCCCCAGTACTTAGTACAGTGTGTCTACATATAGTAGTACTTCATTAAGGTTTATTGGATTGGATTGGTCATCTAGCCTTTTCTTCCCACTAGTGAAAGAGAACCCATTATCTCCTGAAATAGCCCATTCCATGTTTGTATAGTTCTAATTGTTAAGAACCTTTTCCTCATTCCAAGCCAAAATTTACCCTTTCCAATTTCCACTTATTGCTCCTAGGGAAACCCAAACATAGACACACAGGGAAAGGTGCCAGAGTACTAGACCATGCCTCATTCCAGGAGCTACATGGCTCTGCCACCATGAAGTCTTTCTCCCCTAGTTCTCTTTCTTTTCTTCCTATCAAGATAATTAACTGCCCAGTATTGAGGCCAGTTTAGAAATAGACTCATAGGCCCAGGTTCTCCTCCAGCTTTTACCTACTGCCTACAGACAATTTTAGAGAAGGAGAAAAGCTGATGACCTTTTTTAGGGTTAGTAGTTGCTGCTTTCTTGTTGACACAGGTTAATTCCCCTGCCTCTCTGATTGAATTAATACCCAAGCCAAATACTTCTTCTCTTAATATATATATATAAAGCTTCACCTCAAGTATTTGAGGTCACACTGAAAGTTCTCTGTAAATATTTCTAACTAAAAAAAATAAAGTTATTATATAAGGGGGAAAATATGTAATTTTTATTCTCTCTTTTTGCACTAGTTATTTCAAAAGCTCAGAACTAGACTACAGTTAAGTTAATATAGTATTATTTTGGATTGCTGGTTCCTTTTATGAAACTACCTCTGGAATGTTAAATATTTCCATCCTCAGACATTCACACAAATTCAGTAACTTATTCTGAAGATCACACTATCCCTGCTCTTTCTTTATAATGGCCTTTGGACAAAAGAAATAAAACCTGACCTACAAAACATTTTCATTGAATTGGAGGAAAATGATATCTTATTAATAATTCTTTTTAAAATCAATTGCAATATTTTAGTGAATTTTTCTTATGTATATTAAAAACATTTGTATTGGGTTGCCCCATATATTGCAACTTAATTATTTTACCCAAATAAAAAGGCCATTATTCACACTTAAACAGTACCCTCTGATCTTTTGATTGAAGGGTGGAGTCATAAACCCCTTCATGTAAGGAGAAAAGACAGGAGAGATATCTCTGACTGCATTCATTTTGAAACTTTTTTAATTTCTCCACAATGTCCTATTGACTATAGACTTAATTGCTTTACTATAAATAAAGAGGTTTTAAGAACTTCTTTTTGTAAATCTAAATCACATTTTCTTTTTCCCTCCTTCCTCTCAGCTGGTTTTTCACGCCACCTTTCATCATATTTCCTTTCTCTTCTTCTGCCATTCCCTCTCCTATCTTCTCTCTGCCCCTCACCTCTCCTCTCTTCCATACCTCTTCCATTCTCCTATTTTCCCCTCTTTTTTTCTTCATTCCTTTCTCTTCCCTTTCCCTCTTTCTCCTTCCTCATGGTACAAAGTCACCAAAGCCCAGCCTAAGATCTCAGGCTACTCAAAGCACAAACCAATTATGAAAACAGCTCTCACAGGCATACACATCACAGAGAAACAAAGACCCTTACAGAAAGACTACTAGTTAACTAGCAAGTCTGGGCAACTTCATGGCTCTGCCACATTGTGCTTTTGCCAGGCTCTCTTTTTCTCTCACGTCAATAAAATCAGTTTTACAACTACAGTAAGTATATTAGTCAGTTTAAGAAATATTAGGTCAGTGGCCAAAGATCTCTCTGCTTTTCTCTAATATTTACAGGAAGCTTAAGGATGGAAAGATGCCCTCTCCAGATGCATTGGCAACTGCTCCCTTCCTGTTCTCCACAGACTTGTCTTCTTGATTCTGGCAATATTAAAACAGAAGAGACCTTTGTTATGGCCTCTTCAAATGATTATTTTCATTAACAAAATACCATCTTCTCAATTCAGTGAAACAAGCAATTATTAATCACCAATTAGTTTCTTATGCCTGATCCTGAGGATACTAAGATGAAACATGACACAAACTTTACCCTCTAGGACCTTATAGTTTAATAGAGAGGATTACAAACACAAATACCAATAAGTGTTATACATAATAAAATGTGATGAGAGCAAAAAATAGGTCTGGATAAATTAGTAAAAAGAAAATTTGAAGAAAGTAATATATTCAGCTGGAAAGAAATGCCTGATCCAAAGGTTAAGACTTGTAGGAAGAGAGAATTTAAACAGCAAAGGTATAGGGGAAAGGTCCAGGGATGAAAGAGGACCTGAATGAATTCCTGGTGAAAGGAAATGGCAAGACAATATCAGGGAACATCTAGTAGTCCAGTTTGATTGCAACATAGATTGCAAGGGAATAAATAAGGTTGCAAAGATAAATAGAATCCAAGCTTTTCCATTAAGAAGATTAATTTGACAGTTGTATAAGGATAGATTGAAGAGAAGAGAAACTGGATACAAAGAAACTGGATAGAAGGTTATTATAATAGTCCAAGCTAGAGACAATTATGTCCTAAATGAGATTAATGTCAATGAGAGTGGACAGAGGAGTAGATGGATTTAAGAGATGTTCTAGAGATAGAACTGGAAGGATTTGGCAACTGATGTGGAACACGATGGAGAGAAAAATCAAAGAAAATTCTGTGACTTCGAGTCTTGAGAGTCTAGGAAAATAATATTAACTAGAAAAGCCTTTTTGGAGTCCCCATTGGTAATGATCATTCCCCCCACAAGACTTCACACAGTATACACACACACCTTTTACTAGACTGTAATTTTTTTTTTGGCTGAGGCAATCGGGGTTAAGCGACTTGCCCAGGGTCACACAGCTAGGGAATGTTAAGTGTCTGAGACCAGATTTGAACTCAGATCCTACTGACTCCAGGGCTGGTGCTCTATCCACTGCACCACCTAGCTGCCCCTAGACTGTAAATTCTATGAAAGTGCAGGCAGTGTCTTATTTAAAGTTTGTGTTTGGCTCAGCACATAGCTCAGTGCTCTCCATAACAGGTATTTGATAAATGAGTAAAACAGGTATGTACATTTAATGTCTCAGTGATACATGGCATGTCCAAGTAGCAGTAGCAACCCACACCTGTTCTCTGAAGAAAAGAAGGCTTGATTGACTTATTTGTCAACAAGAGAGAATGGGATCTGTCAGCCAGGCAGCACAACAACCAAGTAGTTTGTCCAAGGGTATCCAGTGCGCATGCATAGGTTCTCTTAACAGCTTAATCCACTGGTCAACAAGACTATGTTAACTTGCAACATGCATTTATAATGCTCTGACTTCCTACCATAAGCATGAATAGTAAGGTTTAGCTGCCTTTCCTGATCAAATTCAAACTATCATCTGGAAAAAATAAATAGAATTTTTCTCTAGAATATAAGGATTATAAACATCTTAACATGATCCTCTTAGTGGCTCCATCATCCTGCATTTGGAAAATCTGATCTTAATTAACTCATCTCAAATAGCTAGGTAGTATGGTAGATAAAGTGTTGGACTGGTATGTGATCTGGAGTGCCTGTGTTTGAATCCCACCTCACACACTTTCTAGCTGTATCACCCTGGATAAATTACTTTACCTCTCTCAGCCTCAGTTTCCTCATCTATTAAATGGGCATAAATAAAAGTACCTACCTCACCGAATTGTCATGAGGATCAAATTAAATTGCTAATCTCGAACATTGTGTAAATGTTTATTATAAGATTGAGACAGTTGACTTTTTTTAAAGATCACAAAATTTATTAGAACACTTTAAAGCAAAGAAACTGCAAAAAAAAAAAAAAAAAAAAAAAAAAAAGTTGCTGCACTTCATCACTTCCCCCAGTGTTTCTCCAAACTGGTAGATAGGAAAAAAAAATAAAGGAGGAGGTTAAATGTTGGGAACCCACGAAAATTAGCTCTGCAATCAGAAAAGGGGGGGGGGGAGCAGTGCAGGTTTGAGTAAAAGATAGAGGGAAGAATTGTTCATTGGAACTGGTCTCCTGGCCCGATTTCATTCACCCCTGAGGTTTCATGGCAAATGCCAGGGCAGTTTTGCCTCTAGCCATTGGTCTGTCTCTCCCCACCAATAATTTGGTGTTGTCTCAGCAATAGGTCTCAGACCCCAAACATTAGTTTTTCCTAAGTGTGCTTCCTGTCTCAAATCTTGCTTCATGAATGTGAGCTACTTGCATTTTTGTTTTTCTTCCCAAGTTATTTTTACATTCAGAATCCAATTTTTCTTGTGCAACAAGAAAACTGTGCAGATCCGTACACATATAATATTGTATCTAAGATATACTTTAACATGTTTAACATGTATGCGACTGCCTGCCATCTAGGGGAGGGGGTGGAGGGAGGGAAGGGAAAAGTTGGAACAGAAGTGAGTGCAAGGGATAATGTTGTAAAAATTACCCAGGCATGAGTTCTGTCAATAAATAGTCATAATAAAAAATAGAAGAAGAAAGCTAACCAGGTCCCAGGAAAGGAGACAAAACTTAGAAAGAGACAATAAAGAATTTGGACTTTTAAAAAAAATCTCGTTTCACTTGTTTCCATTCTCCACACTGCTGTCAAAATCGTTTTCTTTAAAAAATGATCTTACCATAAGACTTCTCTACTCAAACAACTTAAGGATAACTTATAAACTACTCTGGTTAGCTTTGGCAGGGAAGGAAACTGGGGGGTTGTGCAAAGCAATTAGAGTTAATTTGCCTAGTGCATTGACCTACACCACATTTCAAGACAAAATCAAAATGGGTTCATGATTTAGACATAGAGTGATATTATAAGCAAATTAGAAGAACATAGGATAGTTTACCTTTCAGATCTGTGGAGAAAGAAGGAATTTGTGTCCAAAGATGAACTGGAGATCACTATTGATTACAAAATAGATAATTTTGATTATATTAAATTAAAAAGGTTTTGTGCAGGGGCAGCTAAGTGGTGCAGTGGGTAGAGCACCAGTCCTGAAGTCAGGAAAACCTGAGTTCAAATCTGGCCTCAGTTGTGTGACCCTGGGCAAGTCACTTAACCCAATTGCCTCAGGGGGAAAAAAGTTTTTGTACAAATAAAACTAATGCAGACAAGATCAGAAGGGAAGCAATAAATTGGGAAAACATTTTTACATTTAAAGGTTCTGATAAAGGCCTCATTTCTAAAATATATAGAGAACTGACACAAATTTATAATAGTTCAAGCCATTCTCCAGTTGATAAATGGTCAAAGGATATGAACATACAATTTTCAGATGAAGAAATTGAAACTATTTATAGTCACCTTTGAAAAGGTGTTCCAAATCACTATTGATCAGAGAAATGCAAATTAAGACAACTCTGAGATACCACTGCACACCTGTCAGATTGGCTAAGATGACAGGAAAAGATCATTGTGAATGTTGGAGGGGATGCAGGAAAACTGGGACACTGATGCATTATTGGTAGAATTGTGAATGAATCCAATCATTCTGGAGAGCAATTTGGAACTATGCTCAAAAAGTTATCAAACTGTGCATACCCTTTGATCCAGCAGTGCTAGTACTGGGTTTATATTACAAAGAGATATTAAAAAAGGAAAAGGGACTTGCATGTGCAAAAATGTTTGTGGCAGCCCTGTTTGTAGGGGCAAAGAAATGAAAACTGAGTGGATGCCCCTCAGTTGGAGAATGGCTGAATAAGTTATGGTATATGAATATTATTGTTCTATAAAAAATGACCAGCAGGATGATTTTATAGAAGCCTAGAGAGCCTTACATGAGCTGATGCTAAGGGAAAAGAGTAGAATCAGGAGATCATTATACATGGCAACAGCGACATAATATAATGATCAATTCTAATGAATATGACTCTTTCCAACAGTGAGATGGCTGATGCCAGTCCCAATGATCTTGTGATGAAGAGAGTCACCCAGAGACAGAGGACTGTAGGAACTGAATGTGGACCACAACATAACATTCTCACTTTTTGTTGTTGTTTTCTTACTCATTTTCTTTCCTTTTTGATCTGATTTTTCTTATACAGCAAGAGAATTGTATAAATATGTTTACACATATAGGATTTAACATATATTTTAACATGTATAACATATATTGGATTGCTTGCCATCTCGGGGAGAGGATGGTGGGAAGGAGGGAAAAATCTGAAACACAAGGCTAGAGGTCAATGTTGAAAAATTATTCATGCATATGTTTTGAAAATAAAAAGCTTTAAAAATTTTTTGCCTATAAACTGGGAAAATATTTTTACAGTCAAAGGTTCTGATAAAGGCCTCATTTCCAAAATATATAGAGAATTAACTCTAATTTATAAAAAATCAAGCCATTCTCCAATTGAAAAATGGTCAAAGGGTATGAACAGACAATTCTCAGATGAAGAAATTGAAACTATTTCTAGTCATATGAAAAGATGCTCCAAGTCATTATTAATCAGAGAAATGCAAATTAAGACAACTCTAAGATACCACTACACACCTGTCAGATTGGCTAAGATGACAGGAAAAAATAATGCTGATTGTTGGAGGGGATGTGGGAAAACTGGGACATTGATGCATTGTTGGTGGAGTTGTGAATGAATCCAACCATTTTGGAGAGTAGTTTGGAACTATGCTCAAAAAGTTATCAAACTGTGCATACCCTTTGATCCAGCAGTGTTACTACTGGGCTTATATCCCAAAGAGATACTAAAGAAGGGAAAGGAACCTGTATGTGCAGGAATGTTTGTGGCAGCCCTGTTTGTAGTGGCTAGAAACTGGAAACTGAATGGATGTCCATCAGTTGGAGAATGGCTGAATAAATTGTGGTATATGAATATTATGGAATATTACTGTTCTGTAAGAAATGACCAACAGGATGATTTCAGAAAGGCCTGGAGAGACTTACACGAACTGATGCTGAGTGAAATGAGCAGGACCAGGAGATCATTATATACTTCAACAACAATACTATATGATGACCAGTTCTGATGGACCTGGCCATCCTCAGCAACGAGATCAACCAAATCATTTCCAATGGAGCAGTAATGAACTGAAACAGCTACGCCCAGAGAAAGAACTCTGGGAGATGACTAAAAACCATTACATTGAATTCCCAATCCCTATATTTATGCACACCTGCATTTTTCATTTCCTTCACAAGCTAATTGTACAATATTTCAGAGTCTGATTCTTTTTATACAGCAAAATAATGTTTTGGTCATGTATACTTATTGTGTATCTAATTTATATTTTAATGTATTTAACATCTACTGGTCATCCTGCCATCTAGGGGAGGGGGTGGGGGGTAAGAGGTGAAAAATTGGAACAAGAGGTTTGGCAATTGTTAATACTGTAAAGTTATCCATGCATATAACCTGTAAATAAAAGGCTATTAAATTTAAAAAAAAATAGTTTAGAAAAAAAATTTTTTTGCCTAGTCTCTCTCTCTCTCTCTCTCTCTCTCTCTCTCTCTCTCTCTCTCTCTCACACACACACACACACACACACACACACACACACACACACCACTCCACATCCCATCTTAGTGTCTTTGCACTGGCTATTCTCCATTTTTTAAATACAGTCTTTCCTTACCTCTACCTCAGAGCATTCCTCTCTTTCTTTAAGATGCAATTCAGGAACTATCTTTTGTGTGAAGTCTTTCCTGATATCCCCCTAACTGCTAGTGCCGGGTCTAACATTTAACTACCTTTTTATGATTTGTATTTATTAACTTTACAGTTATGCCATATGTATTTTTACACGTACTTATTATCTGCTCCATTAAAATATAAGTCCATTACAGGCAGGAATTGTCTCATTCTTTGTACTTGTATCCCTAGCACATAGTCTGGCACATAATGTGTGCTTAATAAATATTTATTTATTGGTTCATTCAGCATCTGCTTCAACTCTTTACCATAAAGCAGATCAGCAGTAATGGAAAGAGCCACAACAAATGATTGCAGACCTTCTGCCCCACCAAGAGCTCCAACTTTGTCCCTCTATGTTCCAACCCACAAGGAAGGAATAGCATAGAATAGTGAGTGAGACTCTTAAAGGGCATCAGGAAAATCAGGCCAAAGGAAATGCAAGGATTCGGGCAAATTTATGTCCCCTACATTTCTTTCTTTCCTCCTTCAATGTCTAAGAGGTCTTAGGAACACTAACCATAAATGTTTAATAAATAGATGCATGCATGCATTGAATGAATGAATGAATTCCAAAAATGAAGACAGACCTAAATTTCAAATTGACTTAAAAACCAGAAACCACTTGAAAAAATTATATATATATATATATATGGCAAATAAATAAATAAGTGTGTGTGTGTGTGTGTGTGTGTGTGTGTGTGTATCTGGCAACTTAAATTGGGAGTTTCCTGATTTAATATTGTTTCTAGGTGAAATATGATTCACCAAAATGGTTTTCCAATGTATATCATCATACACATATTCCTGAGGGACAATAGCCACTTTCCCACCCTAAGAGAGACTCTGATGATGGTATAAGTAGTTTTTCTAAATAAAGAAGTATTCTAGGGCCACCTAGTGGTCACTAGATTCTATGTATAATATATACTTTCTTGGAGCCATGGTCTGCATGGAGGTTTGGTAGATAACTGTTTTTTGCACCATACCTGAAACTATCAATACTTTCAGACTTCCTCTCTGCTAATAGCTAGTGCTATACCAAATGTAATATTTCTTTCTATTTTCCCCAATTCTACAAAAGTAGAAAGTTGAGACTATAAAGGTTCATGGAGAGCTCTAATCCAGCTCTCTCATTTCATAGGCAACAGCAAGATTATAAAATGATCAATTATGATTGCAGTGAGAGGACTGTGGGGATTAAATGTGGATCACAACATAGTATTTTCACCTTTTTGGTTATTATTTTCTTGCATTTAGTTTTCTTATATTTTTTTCCTTTTTGATATGATTTTTCTTGTGCAACATGATAATTATGGAAATATATATAAAAGAATTGTACATGTTTAACACATATTGGATTACTTGCCATCTAGGGGAGGGCATGGGGAAAGGAAGAGAGAAAAAAATTGGAAAACAAGGTTCTGCACAAGTGAATGTTGAAAACTATTTATGTATGTGTTATAAAAATTTAAAACTTTATTTAAAAAAAAGGTAACTTTTTCCCATTCCTCCACTTTCCCCTAGTAGTCCAATTATGGAAAATTCTGTCCCCTAGAATCTTTTCTGTCCCACCCACATCCCAACCTTGGTGTTTTATTAATTCTGGGAAACTCTGTAATTCCCTAAGCAGCCATAAATTGTTTTTAAAGAATCCTAATAAAAAGATGAGGACCTGACTGAACAAAGAACAGTACATCCTTCCAGACCTTGGACCTATCTGTTCCTATAAACTTTTTTTTTCAGTTCAGCAAATATTTCTTGGGTATCTCCTATATTTCTACTAAACTAAGATGCCAAAGATAGATAAGACACAACCTCTGTCTTCAGATAGTTCACAAGCTGGTAGGAAGGGTGATATATGGACATTTTTGTTTTTCTTGAGTCATTTTTCAGTCCTGTCCAATTCTTTGTGACTCCATTTAGGGTTTTCCTGGCAAAGATACTAGAGTGTTTTGCTCCTTCCTTCTCCAGATCATTTTATAGTTGAGGAAACTAAGGCAAACAGGGTTAAGTGACCTGCCAGGACCATATAGCTAGTAAGTATCCAAAGGAGATATGAATATGTGATTATAAGATCTGAGATAAGGGAAACCACTTCCAACTGGGGGATGAAGAGCAGAGGGATAAGTGAAAGATTTATGAAGCAGGAGGCATTTAAACTGAGAT
This sequence comes from Sarcophilus harrisii, assembly GCF_902635505.1. Taxonomy (NCBI): domain Eukaryota; kingdom Metazoa; phylum Chordata; class Mammalia; order Dasyuromorphia; family Dasyuridae; genus Sarcophilus; species Sarcophilus harrisii. Next base: position 383,036,710 of record NC_045427.1, on the reverse strand, counting down.
TTGAAGAGGTAGAGATAGGGAATAGCTTTCTAATCATAAAGAATGGAGTAAACAAAGACATAGAGGCAGGAAAACTTGAGGCATATTTGAAGAGCTGAGAACTTTCATGTTTTCATTAAAATATAAAGTACTTGAAGATGAGATAAAGATATAATTGTGAGATAAAGAAATAATTATTATTATTTCTTCCTTTATATTTGTAAAGAAATGGGCAAGCTGTTAGCCAAAATACATTGCAAAAACAAAGGATGGCTTTTGGTGTAAGCAGGGTGGGGTGGACTCTTTATTTTTTTTTTTTTTATTTAATAGCCTTTTATTTACAGGTTATATGTATGGGTAACTTTACAGCAATAACAATTGCCAAACCTCTTGTTCCAATTTTTCACCTCTTACCCTCCACCCCCTCCCCTAGATGGCAGGATGACCAGTAGATGTTAAATACATTAAAATATAAATTAGATACACAATAAATATACATGACCAAAACGTTATTTTGCTGTACAAATAGAATTGGACTCTGAAATATTGTACAATTAGCCTGTAAAGGAAATCAAAAATGTAGGTAGGCAAAAATATAGGGATTGGGAATTCAATGTAATGGTTTTTAGTCATCTCCCAGAGTTCTTTCGCTGGGCGTAGCTGGTTCAGTTCATTACTGCTCCATTGGAAATGATTTGGTTGATCTTGTTGCTGAGGATGGCCAGGTCCATCAGAACTAGTCATCATATAGTATTGTTGAAGTATATAATGATCTCTTGGTCCTGCTCATTTCACTCAGCATCAGTTCGTGTAAGTCTCTCCAGGCCTTTCTGAAATCATCCTGTTGGTCATTTCTTACTGAACAATAATATTCATATACCACAATTTATTCAGCCATTCTCCAACTGATGGACATCCATTCAGTTTCCAGTTTTTAGCCACTACAAAAAGGGCTGCCACAAACATTCGTGCACATACAAGTCCCTTTCACTTCTTTATAATCTCTTTGGGATATAATCCCAGTAGTAACACTGCTGGATCAAAGGGTATGCACAGTTTGATAACTTTTTGAGCATAGTTCCAAACTACTCTCCAAAATGGTTGGATTCGTTCACAATGGGGTGGACTCTTTAAAAGTACATAAATTTTACTCATTTTCTTTCCTTTTCTTTTGGTATTTTTTCTTTTTAACTTTTATTCTTGAGTCCTGCTCCTGGAATAAAAGCGATGTTGTCCTAAGCTTCCTGTGCAGCTCTGAAGCTTGGCTCTGAACCCGAGGGCCCATTATATTTGTAGGGGGTAGCTTTGCCTGTTCTTTTTAGGAAACAGCCTGATTTCCCAGAGTTTGCCTTCTGATATGGGACTGGAAGCTGCCCCCTTGTTGTGCTCCTCTACTGAGCCAGGACTGAGAATTTTAGTTGCTGATTTCCTGTGATTAAGACCCTCTTCCCGGCTTTCTCAGAGTCTGTCTGAACTGGGTTGAACACCCTTTTTATCTTAGTGGGACCGACCTTTCTTGAAGTTTTTACAATAAGATATCTTGAGTTGAAGAGTAGTTACATTCCATCAGGCTCTGTTCAGAAATTTGGTTTCATGTGGTTTTTGAGGAAAACTGGGAGAGCTTGAGCAGCTTCTTGAGTTTACTCTTCCATCTTGGCTCCACCCCCAGAATAGACATAAATTTTAAAAAGAATGCAAACCAGGAATGTAGATAGATGAAATGACCTTAACTTCTTTGCTTAGCTTATGTTCTTAAACAGCCTAATTTGCTTGCCAGTGTTGGAGGTGGGGAAGAGTGCAGGAAGAGAGAGCAGTCTGTATCACACACAGTTCCTGTGGGGCTTTTTTTAATCAGTTCCCAAAATGGGTTTTAAGGATACAAGATTTTCATTAGAGTTTAAAGAGGAATTACAAGAAACTTTCTAACCCTTTCAGATGGTTGTCTGGGATCACTAACTTGGGAGTCAAAAGAATATCTTTACTATAATTCTGGGACAATCTTTTATTGGCCACCATTAGCTAAGTGTTGTAGTTCCACAAAATCTTAGTAGATAGGAGATAGGAGATGGACCTGAAAAGCAGAAGCCAAAGCGTTAAAAGAGAAAAATTAGGTGACCGTAAGACTAATCATCTATCTATCAATCAATTTATCATTTGTTCAATCTACCATATTTACTAATTAATCATTTATTATGAATTTGCCATGCGCCAGATACTATATTAGACAGTGGAGTGTAAAGACAAAAAAGAAACAGGCCTTTCCTTCAGGAAGCTACATTCTATCAAGAGAGACAACATGTATATAAATTGCTATATGCAAAATATATGACAGGGTAGGGATTGATATTAGTAACTGGAAGAATCAGGAAAAGCTTAACATGTAGAAGATAATACTTGAACAGAGCTTTGAAAGAACAAGGGATTCTAAGAGGCAGAAGTGAAGAGAGCGTGCATTCCAAACAAGAGAGAGAGCCTGGGGATAGGTTCAGGAGGAATATTCTATGTAGGGAACAATAATAAGAAAGCCGGTTTGACCAGATCATAGAGTAAACAAAAGAGAATAATATATAAGGTTGGAAAGATGGGTTGGGGTCAGGTTGTGAAGGGCTCCAAAAATTAAACAGAGGGCCTTATATTTGATCTAAGAGTGGCAGTAGGGAGTCACTGAAGTTTATGAGTAAGGGAGTGACATAGTTATAGCTACGTTTTAGGAATATCACTTTGGTAGCTGTATAGGAAATGGATCAGAGAGAAAAGAGGTATGAAACCAATGGAAAAATGCCCAGTTGACACAATGCAATGCCCAACGGAGAATGCAGACCGAACACCCACCAGAGATGACATGCCCAACAAATACTATGTGCCTGGGACAGAATCACACCTCATAGAGAATAGAGATTCAATGAAGAGCAGAAAACACAAGAACTGTCATATCAACAAAGTACACAGAGACACAAACAGTGTCAGCCATGTGAACTACTCTGGCCACTTCGAAGATATGTTCTAGCCACAGTTTTTCTCTGTATGTGTGTGAGCCTCTTCATATGTGTGCCTTCAAGGAATATTCCCTGGTTCTCCCATGTTCCCTTTCCCACTTATAATGTAAAACCCCTGGGAGAATCTACTTCATGTGAGCAAAAATGGATATTTCCTGTAACTTTATTTTCTTTGCTGCTTGATTTGTTATATTGGTTTTGATTTAATATGCCTTATGACTGATTAGTAAAAGTAAAAATAAATGGAGGCTCATGAGCTATGGTTTTAAGTAGGTCAGTCAACAAATCAATAAGCATTTACTAAGTGTTTCCCATATGCCAGGAACTGTGCCAAGTCCTTGGATGCAAACAAAGGCTCAAAACAGTCCCTGCCCACAAGGAGCTAACATTCAAATGGGGAAGATAATATGCAAACAACTATGTATGTATAAACTAGAAAGAGAGAAAATCTGAGAGTAATCTCAGAGGGAAGGTATTAATTGTGGGGGGATTAAGAAAGGCCTCTTTCGGAAGGTGGAATTTGAGCTGAGTCTTGCCAGAAGGATGCCAGAAGTAGAGATGAAAAGGGAAAGGATCCCAGGCATGAGGAAGAGCCAGTAAAAGGGATAGTCCGAAAATAGGGTTTTGTGTTGCATAAAATAGAAAGAAAGTCAGGGTCACTGCATCATAGAGTATACAGAGGGGAATACATTCTAAAGCTAATTGAAAGATAGAAAGGGGCCATATTGCAAAAGACTGTGAAAGACAAGGGATTTATAGTTTATCCTGGAGGCAATAATAAGCCACTGGAATTTATTGAGTAAGGGAGTGACATAATCACATCCTGTACTTTAGAAGGGGCATCCAGGTGGCACAGTGCATAGAGCACCAGATTTGAAATCTGAAAGGCATGAGTTCAAATCTGTTCTCAGACATTCTATTTTAATAGCTGAGTAACCCTGGAAAAGTTACTTCACTCTGTTTGCCTCAGTTTCCTTATTTGTAAAAATGATCTAGAGAAGGAAATGACAAACTACTCTACTATCTTTTAAATAGTCATGAAGGGTTGGACACAACTGAAAATCAATGAACAACAACAACTGCAGCACTTTAGGAAAATCATTTTGACAGTCAAATGGAAGAGACTAAAGTGAGGAAGAGGGCAAGAAGGCCACCCAGAAGGCTAGTGCAGGTAGGAGAAGATAAAGACTTATTCAGAGTAGCAACTGTGAGTAGCAAGAAGGGGAAATATGAGAGATGTCATGAAGATAGAAACAATAGGGCTTGATAACAGATTGGATACATGGGGTGAGTAAGAGTGAGAAGTTGAGGATGAAATCAAGACAGTAAGCCTGAGTGACTGAGAAGATTGAGGTTAGGAAGTTAGGAGGAGGGGAAGCCTTAAGGGGTAAGGTAATGAGTTCTGTTTTGAACAGATTTAATTTAAGATATCTACATTCCAGTTCAAGATGTCCAATAAGCAAATGGTTCAGCAAGATTGAAGGAAAGAAGAGTCTGATTCTTTTTGTACAGCAAAATAACGTTTTGGTCATGTATACTTTTTGTGTATCTAATTTATATTTTAATATATTTAACATCTACTGGTCATCCTGCCATCTAGGAGAGGGGGTGGGGGGGGGGGGTAAGAGGTGAAAAACTGGAACAAGAGGTTTGGCAATTGTTAATGATATAAAGTTACCCATGCATATATCCTGTAAATAAAAGGCTATTAAATAAATAAATAAAAAAAATAATTACATTAAAAAAAAAAAAGATTGAAGGAAAGATATGTTGGGGCTATATAAATAGGTAGAGGAATCATCTACATTGAAATGAAAACTGAAGCCAAGAGAGCTGATTAAATCACCAAATGAAGTAGAATAGAAGAAAAAAAAAAAAGAAGACGACCTAGAACAGAGCCTTAAAAAATGGTCATAGCTAGTGTGTATAAGCTGGATGAAGATTTAGCAAAAGAGACTGAGAAGTCAGACAATTAGGAGGAGAACCAGGATAACAGTATAATGAAAACCTAAAAAGAAGAGAGCATCTGTGAGAAGAGGATAATCAACAGTATAAAAAGCTACAGAGGGGTCAAGAAAGAGTAAGACTGAGAAAAGATCATTCGCTTCGGGAATTAAGAGGTCACTGGTGACTTTGGAGAGAGAAGTTTCATTTCAATAATTAATTCAGAAGGTAGATTGCCAAGAGGCCTGAAATCAAGTGAGAAAAGAGCATGTTTTTTTCCAGTTGTGTATACCTAGGATTCATGTACAAGTCATGTATCCTAGAAAGAGAAAAAAGACAAAAATGATAGCTGGACAAGATGGGAGGATCAAGTAGGGTTTTTTTAAGAATGAAGATCCATGGGCATGTTTGAAGTTATCAGGGAAGAGCCATTAGATAGGGAGAAATTAAAAATTAGAGAGAGAATGGAGATAATAGAAAAAGCAACCTACTCCCTCTTGGTTCTCTCATCTGACTGCTCCTAAGTCTTTTTTTTTTCCAGATTATCTTTCTCCTAAGCAGGGGTAGTCACCAATTTGAAATATTGATTCCTTTTTTTTCTCTCCAACTGTCTCCCCCTTTCCTCTCTCATACTTTTAGAGATTATATCAGCTCTCATCAGTCCAATTATTATCTCCAGCAACTGTGATCCAGTTCAATTACATAGAATCCATTATAATGGAAATCTACCTGGATTTTCCATAAATATTTCAAACTTGAGAGGTAGAGTTGTCATATCAGATAGAGCTGATTTCAAAGCTAGGAATACTTGAGTTCAGGTCCCACTTCTGACACATTCTGACTGTCACCTATGTGCCTGAAGCAAATAATTATTAAACAAAACTTCTTACCTTCTTATTTTATATACATACTTATACATATGTGATATGTATATTTCATATAAATTTTTTTTTCATTTTTGTCTTCATATCCCCAATACTTAGTCCTTTATTATGTGCATAGGAACATAATAAATACTTGTTGAATTGCAATGAATTGTGGGGTGGGGATTAGCAATTTTTCATGTTTATTCCCTCTTCATGACAAATCTGTATAGTAAATTTCTAGAAAGTGGGTTGATAACAATGAGATGATTCAAACCAGTTCCAATTGTTCAGTGATGAAAAGAGCCATCTATACCCAGAGAGAGGACTGGGGGAGCTGAATGTGGATCACAACATAGCATTTTCACTTTTTCTGTTCTTGTTTACTTGTATTTTATTTTCTCTCTCAGGTTTTTTTTTTCCCTTCTTGATCTGATTTTTCTTGTGCAGCAAAATAACTGTATAAATATGTATACATATATTTTAACATATTTAACATGTATTAGACTGCCTGCCATCTAGGAGAGGGGATAGGGGGAAGGAAGAGAAAATTTGTAACAGAAAGTTTTCCAAGGGTCAGTGTTGAAAAATTACCCATGCACATGTTTTATAAATAAAAAGGTTTAATTTAAAAAAAAAAAAAAGAAAGAAAAGAAAAGAAAGTGGGTTGATAATTGGGAAGCATGTCACACTGATATCTGTGGAGTCAGCACAGACTGCTGCCCTATAATCCTGTCCCAAACATTTCAAAATTGAACAAACAAAGCTACTGGGCCCACTTACAGGTTCTTACAATTAGCAAATACCTCAGAGATCATCAGCCTAAGATTATCCTAGGCATAGCATTTTCATTTATAGTCTTGTCCAACTCTTGCCATAATTGCATTATAAAGATGAGGAATCTAGGGTCCTTTGGACCAAAACAAAATCTCAGGTCCCTGACTTTCAATGCTACATACTTCCCATTGTACTACAGTACTAATATGTACTTGCAAACATCAGGTTCTGATATTTGCTTCCAGTTTCCTTATCTATAAAACCAGGCTAATAAAAATTGTGTCATCCACTTCACAGAACTTGTGGGAGGAAAGTGCATTGTAAATTTTAAAGTGTATGCAAGTATGAACTATTTGCTCCTACATGAGGCTCTTTGGTTGCCCGATTCAAGTGCTATCTTCTTGAAACCTACAGAAAAAGAGCTTGAAGCTGTGGATTATCCACAGGTGGCATGTAATATCCAAACTGGCCACCAGATGACTCTCTATTTGTATCACTATCCTGGAGACACTGGGTCCCTTTCCGCTCTGCACTGGGCAGCCCTTTCCTAAAAGACCACGCTGTGAAGCAACTCAGTTCAGATTAACCCTTTGCTAGATGGGACTAAAATTAATACAGGGAATTTGAGTGAATATTGCTCAATATGGCAGAATAGAAAATCTACTTTCTATACCTAACTCATAGTTGGAACTTAGCATTCTAGGATCACATGATTTATTGTAAATAAGATCAATCAATAAATATTTATTAAGGGCTTACTATGTGCCAGGAACTGTGATAAACATTGGGTTTATTAAAAGAGGCCCTTCAAAGGGCTTACATTCTAATGAAAAGAAACCCAGACTAATCTCAGCACATTTGCAGGTCCTGGGAATGAATTGGTGGAATGAATGAGGTGTACCCTAGCCATTGCAGACCCATGGACTAAAACGAGAAGGTAAAGAAGATGTGTTTCCACCAGCTCCCCATCTCTAATCTTTTATTTCCAGTTTCCCTCTGGAACTCAGATGCTGCAGCCTTTGGCTCTGTCTTCTCAGAGCAAGTTCCAGCTCCAAGGAAGAGCATTGTGAAAGAAGCAATGAAAAAAAGAAGAGGAGAAAGAGCAGAAAAGAAGGTGTGCAGAGAATTTGTAAACAGCATATAGAGTTCTTTTTTTTTTATTTATTTAATAGCCTTTTATTTACAGGTTATATGCATGGGTAACTTTATAGCATTAACAATTGCCAAACCTCTTGTTCCAATTTTTCACCTCTTACCCCCCCACCCCCTCCCCTAGATGGCAGGATGACCAGTAGATGTTAAATATATTAAAATATAAATTAGATACACAATAAGTATACATGACCAAAACGTTATTTTGCTGTACAAAAAGAATCAGACTCTGAAATATTGTACAATTAGCTTGTGAAGGAAATCAAAAATGCAGGTGTGCATAAATATAGGGATTGGGAATTCAATGTAATGGTTTTTAGTCATCTCCCAGAGTTCTTTTTCTGGGCATAGCTAGTTCAGTTCATTACTGCTCCATTGGAAATGATTTGGTTGATCTCATTGCTGAGGATGGCCTGGTCCATCAGAACTGGTCATCATATAGTGTTGTTGTTGAAGTATATAATGATCTCCTGGTCCTGCTCATTTCACTCAGCATCAGTTCGTGTAAGTCTCTCCAGGCCTTTCTGAAATCATCCTGCTGCTCATTTCTTACAGAACAATAGTATTCCATAATATTCATATACCACAATTTATTCAGCCATTCTCCAACTGATGGACATCCATTCAGTTTCCAGTTTTTAGCCACTACAAAAAGGGTTAGAGTCGGGAGTCAGGAGGCATTTAGGGTTAGAGTTCTTCTTTTAAACTATCACCTGGTGTTTTTGGCCCCCCAGATCCCACTTAGGACAGCATGAGTTCCACTGTCATCTCTATATTCTAAAGAAAGCAGAGCTAATTTCACTTCCCAAAGAGTTTCATTCCATTGCTTTGCCTCCCTCTATAATGACAAGAACTTACATTTATATAGCACTTACTATGTTCTAGGAACTGTGTTAAGTACTTTTAAATTAAAATTAAATTTTAAATGCACAAATTATTTATTTGATCCTCATAACTCTGGGAAGTAGGTGCTATTATTATCCACATTTTACATAGGAAGAAACTGTTATGCCACAGTCTCCTTGAGCTGTTTTACTTCCGTTTACCTGCATTAGTTTCCCTGAATTATATCTCCATTGCCCTGAGTTAGTATGCAACCCTCACCTTTTTTCCTGTCCATTAGGGCTGTACTACCCACTCTAAACATTCCAAAAGATAAGACTATCTCAGGTACATAATTACTTCTGTTTGTTCAGACATCCTGACTCTGGCCTCCCAGTTAGTAAGAATTTATCATTTTCAACCCCATCCTGCTAGAACCGAATTTATGGTCCATCCCTGAAAATTCCTGCTCTTTGCCTCCTGCCTTTGTTTCTCTTCTTACTAGAGTCCTATTTAAAAAAAACCTGGGAGTCTCACATTCACCGCTGGATATTTTGAGACGAAAATCCTGTCCAGTCAATCAATAAAGCTCTCCAATAAATAAAATATTAAAACTCTCTAATCTCTATCTTGCCTCAGTTCTCTGGCATTACAAAGCTAAGGCAAACAAGTTAGTTTCCTTGTTCAGCATTTATAGGACTGCTTGCCATCTAGGGGAGAGGGTGGAAGGAGAGGGGAAAAACCAGAACAGAAGTGAGTGCAAGGGATAATGTTGTAAAAAATTACCCTGGCATGGGTTCTGTCAATAAAAAAGTTATAATAATAAATTTTTTAAAATTTTAAAAAGTTTACTTGTTCAGGATCAAACCACTAGTAATCTGGATTTGAACACAGATCTTCTTGACTCCAGGACGGTTCTAATGACGACTCCATCTAATTGGATCTCAACAGAGACTTTTTTTTTAATCTGCAGAAGCCACAGAAACAGGAAATAGGCCATAAGAAGTAACTGAAGGAACCTCACACAACACCCTGTCTGAGTCCTGCTTCAAGTATCTGGCAAATTTCCCCATCAGTGCCATTTCCACCGATATCAAAGGTTTCATACCGCAGTATATTATATGAATTAAATCCAGGATTGTAAAACAGTGTTTTTCAAACTCAAAAAGAATCCAAGTGTTCCCATCATATGTGAATGAAGTTTCCATAACAATTTTCCATGAAAAAAAAAAAAATCATCAACGATGTACATTTTTCTCCTGTAAAATATTTAAAATAAAATTATTTATAAAAACTAGTTTTAAAAAGTTTAAAAACTGTAGGTAAAAAGGACTTTGTTTGTTTTTTTTTCTTTTTACTTCCTCATGCCCCTTTTTATTCCAAGTGTATTCTTACTCCCAAGCCCCAGTCTTCCTCCCCATGATACAGATGGGAAAACCTTCCGATTTGCAGTCAGAAGCTCTAGGTTCCACCCTGTGTCTTTGTGACTTTGGGCAACTCACTTAATCTCCCTAGATTTCAGTTATCTGTAAAATGAAGGGATAGGAATAGATGTCTTCTAAAATCACTCCCAGTCCTAGGGCCATGATCCCAGTAAAAGATTTTTTTTTCCTAGTGCCTTAGAAGCCATAGCCAAATTGGCCTGGGGAAAAGAGTCCTGGAAACTGTTTAGAACTCATCCACTTGGAATCCACAAGGTGGCACCCAAACCTCAGAGTTAGTGTGTTGTCAGACAGTTCCTGACTTTGGGGAAAGAATCCTCAGAAGTGAGAAACCGGCTTCTAACCTCATGTGATGAAGAAAGGATCTTAGTTCTGGAGCTGGAAAGGGCTTAAAAGATAATTAGCCCAAGTCCCTCCGATTTCGGAATGTTTTCCTTGGGGGTTTTTGGCACTAATTTTAAGTGGCCCGACATCTTTTATTAGTATATGAGCTAAAGCAAGATCTTCTGCCCGTTCCTTCCGTTTTGGGGGTTGAAGGAGTGTGAAGGGGAAAGCGAGAAACAGCTGGGAAAGTAGTGGCCGGGAGGAAGAATATGTAGAGGAAGGGCCACTTGGTCCACTACAGTCTGTAAATCAATAATGTCTAGGAACAGGAGTTAGACACACACAAAAAAAAAAAAAAAAAAAAAAAAAAAAAAAAAAAAAAAAAAAAAAAAAAAAACACTTTGTCCTTTTTATTTCTTAAATATTGATGTAAGAAATCAAAGTGATCAACACAGAGCACTTGCTTCCAAACATGAACCGTAAAAGGCTTTCTGCAGAGCTAATTCTCGCAGGATCATCGAACTCTTGCGCTTATTTCAGGAATCCTCTACCTGGAAGTAGATTTAGGGAAGGATCCCCCCTCCACCACATCCCTGCTTCTGTTTCACTGACACCCGATTTCCTTCACTGCGGAAGGCGTTCTTTAGCAAAAACAGTCGTCTTCATTTCTCAGAACACCCTCCCTCAATTCTGTGTGTTGCTTGTGGCAAGTTGTGTACGGGTTATCTTCCCAGTGAGCTGTAAGGTTCTTGAGGAGAGCGCCGCTGGTTCCGCCCTTCTGCGCCAGCTCGCTGGGTGACTTCCCTGCGCCAGCTCGGGACCGGAAGCTCGCCCCCTGCCTGACAAGGAAGGCCATTCAGCATACCGGAGAGGCGCGGGTGTGGGGGTGACACGCGCGAGCTTTAGGAAGAGTCACTGGACACCGCGTGGAGGATGGAGAGAGAGACGCGTGTTGGGCAGACCCGCCGGCAGGCTGCTATTGCTAGGGTCCGAGCACGAGGGGTAGAGGCCCGCGAGAAAGGTGTCAGGGAGAGAAGAGGGCACGCGCAAGCTCCGAGCTCCCTCCTCTCCCAGAAGCAGCTAAGTCGGGCGTTCCGATGCCTCCTTAGTGCCTCTCCCGCGCTGGGCCCCGAGAACACGAGGACAAAGAAGGGAGCGACGGCACTCACGACGTCCACATTCGTTCCCGAAGTCATCCCTTCCCTAATCCCCTCCCCCACTGCTGGTTCCTGGAATTTATTTACTTTAAATCAGGACGGCCCTTCAGGTCCGCCCCAGGTGGGACTGAAAGAAGCGCGACGCTCGCGGTCACGTGAGCGCCAAGACTCGGGCAAGCCTGGCGCTTTCTCCCCGGAGAACTCCGCCCTCCCCCACCCGGCCGCCCAAACCCTATCACAGCGAAGCCCGGGGAGATGGGCTCCAAAAGCCACCGTCGCGAGCCGCGAAGCGCGTTCTTGCTTAAATGATCAGTCGTCCCTGCGGCTCACCCCTGCCCTTTTTGGCTGGGAGACCCATTCAAGTTGTTGACCCGCGAGAATCCCTCACCAAGTTCACTCTTGCCCGCCTGGCACCCGGGAACTCCCCAAAGTGCCCCTTCTTTCCCACCAGTCCGAAAACTCCCTAAAACTCCTTCCAGCCCGCGCTGGCTCGCGCCCGCCGCCCGCCCAAAGTGGGAGAAAGGCACAAGGTCCGATGGCACCTGCCCGGGGCGAGCGGGCGGGCGGGCGGCTGGGGCGGCTGCGAGCCCGCTTCCTCCTGACTGGTGTCAGATGACTGTGTAAAGATGGCCGAAGGGGAGGCTGCTCACTCCCCCGCTGTGGATCCGCGGGAAGACTTCGAGATCGTAGACCGGACTGGGATCCCGCCAGCGCACGAAGCGCGCAGTGAGGCCGGGGCTAAGGCGACGGCCGGGGACGAGGCAGGCTGGTCGCGCCCCATTCTCTCCCTGGCCAGGAAGGCGTCCGAGAACTTCTCGGCGAGCTGCGGACACGCGCTGCGCTCGGCAGCCTCTTCCGCGGGGCTCCGGAGCAAACTCCCTGGCGGCGGCGGCGGCGGCGGCGGCGGCGGCGGAGACAGCCCCGCCGGCCCAGGTAAGCGAACGAGCCGGGCGAGCCCGCTGGGAGGCTCTGCGAGCCCGGGGCTGGCCGCCGCCCAAAGCGCGCCCGCCGCGGACGAGGCGCCGCCCGTGCGGGAGAGCCGGGCCAAAGTCCGACCCAAATAAATCACGCACCTCCCCTCCTCCCACCCCCCCACCCCCCCACCCCCCTTCTCTGACCGACTCCTTGGAGCGAGGGATGGGGGGTTACTCTTTGTGTTAGCGAAACCCGGATTGAGACGGGTTTTAAAGAAAATCGCAGCGACAACAATAGCGTGCGGTCACGGCCTCGGAGTCAGAAGTTTAAAAACCCCAGTTTATCTGTTTCTAACTTCTAGCAGTAGGCGGGGCTTTATCACAGCTGAAATAAATCTGTGCGATCGAAACATTAAATATTGATGGAATGGAGTTAAGGAGCTTGCTCCACTTCGTTATCCCTCGCACGCTTGCTTAGGAAAGGTAGGCAGGTGACGTGCAGGTGGAATGGAAGTGAGTTGCTTGAAATCCTAGCGCCGTAAGGTGCAAGCGCCGGATTTGAACCCAGGGTAACCGATTCCGTGGCCATAGCTTCTCTCCTCACCCAGTATTGCCTTTTGAGACGTGACCGCACTTTCACTAGAAGAAACTGAACAGAGACTGGATAATAACCTTTTAGAGAAATGGGGATCTGTCCCTTCTGAGATGTCTTTCAACTCCAAAGCTCTGTTTGCTATGATTGTGGAAAAGAACCAGTTTTAACCTGGTTAGACATAAAGGTCTAAATGGGGACGGCCAATGTGAAAATCTTTCTTTTATTTGATTATCCCTCATGCTTTCAGGTACTCTGAATCACAAAATCTCACTGTTTTTAGAAAGGACATGAGAGTTCATTTAGTCCGAACTCTCTAGATTCCCCTTCAATAGCTCTGCCTAAACCTAATCAATCAGGGAGGGACATAATTACTATTACTTCCTTAGATTGTATCACTAGACACCTATAAAATGTTAAGGAGCATACACTAGTTTGAGATGACTGAATAGTTTTTTTTTTTTTTTCTTGCAATAGTATTTTATTTTTCCAAAACTTGCAAAAATAGCTCTCAACATTCATCTTTGCAAAACCTTGAGTTCCAAATTTTTCTCCTTCTCTTCCCTCTCCTCTCCCCAAGACTGCAAGCAATCTGATATAGGTTTAAACATGTGCAATTATTCTAAACATATTTCCATAGATTGAATAGCTTTTCTTAGGGAAACAGAAGTTCAGGGATTAAAAGGATAAAACCTGGGAATGTGGAGTCTGCAATTAGAAGATTTGGGCAACTCACAGCAGTAGCAGATAGCAAGAAGCTCAAGAAAGAAAGATGAGATACTGAAGACAAGTTTTGCTTTTTTTTCTCTCTCTTTAAAAGCAATTTTGCTATCATACATTATAACCCAGGTGGAATTTATACCAGCAATGTAGGACTTATTCGATATTAGGAAAATTGTCAACATATCAATAGTAAAACCAACAGGAATCTTTATCCTAGTAGATGCAGAAAAAGCTTTTGACAAAATATAACACCCATTCCTTTGAAAACACTAGAAAGTATAGGAATAAATGGAGCTTACCTTAAAATGATAAGTAATTTTTAATTAAAACCATCAGTAAACATTACCTGTAATGGACATAACCAAAAGCCTTCCCAAGTACAATCAGGGTGAAACTAGGATACCCATTATTATCTCTATTATTCAATATTGTACAAAAAATATTAGCTATAGCAACAAGAGAAGAAAAAGAAATTGAAGGAATTAGAGTAGGACATGAGGAAACAAAACTATCACTCTTTGCAGATGATATGATATAAAGAATCTTTGAGAATCAACTAAAAACTTGTGAAAATAATTAACAACTTTAGCAAAGTTGCAAGATACAAAATAAACCCACATAAATCATCAGTATTTCTATATATTCCCAACAAAGTCCACCAACAAGATATAGAAAAAGAAATTCCATTTAAAATAACTGTAAATAATATAAAATACTTGGGGTTCTACCTACCAAGACAAACCCAGGAATTATATGAACACAATTACAAAAACTATTTTGCTCCTGGCCCTCCTTAGACAGGAGAAAGGCCAATTAAATAATCTCTCATGAGGACAGTATTTAGGGGAAAAAAAACAATTTTCCATTGGTATATAGGTCTTTGAAGTTTGTCTAAACTATGATCCATGAGGCCAAGAACCACTGTTACCTAAACTTTGTATTTCCCCTAACAACTGTATGTTAAAGTGAAGGTTTGCAGAAATGGAACTGCTATTCATAAAACTTCTATGCAAATGAAATGTGAACGATATACACCATGTTTATATATGCTTTTCTCCTCCCTTTTTTCTCTCAACCTTTGATTTCTGGACTCTCACTGTAAAAGATTTGCAATTTGCTCCCAAAATTGCAATTTGGGAGCGTAGCCTAGGGCATTGTGAGTTTATAACTTAAACTGAGTCACATAGCTTGTTCTGGGGCAGACTTAAACCCAGATCTTCCTGACTCAAAAAAACTGGCCTTTGCTGTCTGAATTATTTTTCCCTGTCTCCTTTTGTTCTAATGCCTTCTTCATAAAAAATTTTTCTCAACCCTCCACCAGTCAGATAGTAATTTCTTCTTCCAAACTTCCATAGTAATTTGTTTTTACCTATCTCAGTATGTAGTTCACATAGTAAGAATTTATTAACTGTTGAACAAATGGATTACTATGGGAAGTGCTGTCAAAATGGTTAATCTACTGCCAGAAAGTGGGATAAACCTAGTTATATTAAGTAGAAAGATTTGTGATACCAAGGTATCTTATACTAATATTCTTAATAGGGAAAGATTTTATTAAACAGGTTAATGGAGCATTTAATATTTTGAATACTGTGTAAGAAAGAACATGCCACATAAAAGGCTAGAGGTGCAATATGAAACAAATTAGTTCATTTTTTAATATAATTATTGAATTTTTAGAGACAGCTTTCTATAGTACCTAGAAAACTACTGTCAAAGCCAGGAAAACCTCACTTCAAAAATTAATACTTAATAGCATACTAGTAACCCTGGGCAGATTAGTTTTTTTTTTTTAAATCAGCTTGGGAACATAAAATTGTGAACATAATTTGTCACAGTATGTCATAATTATGAATCAGATATACTACTTTCTGCTACTGCTAGCTTTGTGACCTTGAACAAGTCATGTTAGTTTTTAGTTTCCTCATGCATAAAACAAGGCATAATAGTACTTTTACTGACTAGGATTGATGGAACACCTTTTGGGTTGTACTCCTCTCTTGCGATGTTATTTCACAATTATATTTGATTTCCCTTACCTGAATGTGAGATCTTTGAAGACAATGATTGTTTTCAATTCATTTATATTCCTTTAACAAGTTCTCATCAAAGCCCTAAATATAGTCGATGCTCAAGAACTATTTGAACAAATGCCATTTCTTGGAAGAGCTGTAGCTTCCATTAAAAAGTGAAGCTGCAAGATTATCTGGATTATCTTTTCTTTTGTGTGTGTGGCCTATTTATACATCCCAGATGTCTTTGACCATTTCATATTATAAGATTTGAAATTTTAATACTGTTTTTCTTAATTAAGGATGTTTTGTGAAGTCTGTTTTTACCAAATTGGCTTTTATGATAGGGTATTTCTCAAGAAATTTCACTTCTGTGAAAGTTTTATTCAAGAAAGTTTTTTTCAGAAATTGGTTTGTTTTTTAATGCTTGATATGTGGACATATCCTTTGTTTTTCCAGTTTGGCAGGTCTTTGTATTTTGCTTTCTGACTAATAGGTACAGCATATTCAATTAAGTTACCCTGGGTAGGTGAATCCTTTCATTATGCTGAAATGTGTGTGCAAAATAGTTTCAGTGAACCAGATTCTGTGAAAATATCAGTGTACATAGGTTCTTTATGACAAAACATGAAAAAAGTCATGAATTCAATATAGCAGAGCTTTGTGAAAGTCTTGATGTATGCTAGGAACTGTGGGAGAAATATAAAATTCTTGATACAAACACAGATAAACAGTTAAACTACAATATAAAGGAAGAAATAACTAAGTTCTAAAATTAAGTTGGATGATAAATAATGAAAGATATGAGCCTTAAGGGAAAACTTCATGGAAGAGGAGGGATTTGGGTTTATCCTTGAAAATGGATGAAAAGAAATTAGGAGAGTATTTCAAAGGTTCAAAGATCATGAGGAAAGTGAGTATGATGTGGCAGAGAATAAAGAGAAGGGCCTGATCCTGCTGGAGGCAGTGTGAGATAAGGTTGGATAGACAGGATGAAGAAATACTATAATGGGCTTGAATCCAGAACTAATTCAGATTTCCTTTTTTTTTTTTTTTTTTTTTTTTTTTTAAAATTGTGCATTAGAATAAGGAATCTTAATCTGGGGTTCACATTCCCAAAGTGGTCTTAGAACTTGGATGAGCAGGGGGGAATCATACAAAAGAGTTAAAACATTTCTAAGGGTTGATCTTTATTTTTACTGACTTCTAACTGAAATTTAATATTTCCTTTAATTATGAATGCAAGCCACAAATCATAGCAGTATCGGTAGTTCCTGTGTTTTATCTCCATCAGAAGTCACAGGCCTTTTCATATCACATAGGGAGTTATTACAAATATTTTGAAATTTCCACACTCATCATTATTTCAAAAGTACTATAATTATTTGACTCACCACTAACTCATACATAATGGAAGTCTTCCTTGTGTTCAGATATCTTTGCAATGCATCTGGCCAACAGTTGAGGTCCAGTGGCTTTACCAGACTGCCAAATGGATAATGACACAAAAAGTTGAGAACCCTCAGGTTATTCTGACAATGGTTTGAAGGATAGATTAGAGGAGAGAGTAAGTCATTGCCATTAGCTCAAGTAGTAGGTACTGGATATAGAAAAGCTAAAATAAGGGCTAGATAAACATCACTAGAAAATGAGCAGATCAGACTTACTGGTTTCTAAAGTCACTTCCAGCTCTAAATTCTGTAAATCTCTAAATTAATAATTGGTGTCTGGGGATATAAGGGATAAAGGAGAAGCAGCTCTGCTCAAAATGTTAAATTCAAAGAAGCAGTGATAACAGCCAAATTATCACCATCATACTTTCTATAATATGGTAATAAAGACCCTGGGATTTATAGACTCATAGGAAAATGTGAATTTAGAAGTCATCTAAGCTTCTCATTTTTCTTTCTAGACCATAAGTTAGTTGAAATCAGGGATCATGTTTCCATATGGTATGTTTTCCATACCTTTGTGCCTAGTAAAAGACTTGGTATTTGGTAGGAGTTTAATAGGGACACTTAGGTAGTACCATGGAGAGAACACTGGGCCTAGAGTCAGGAATGTGAGTTCAGATCAGACTTCAGATTCTTACTAGCGGTGTCATCTTGGACAAGTCATCTAACACCAATTTGCCTCAGTTTTTCTGTAAAATGGGGTTACCCAGGAAAAGGAATGGCAGACCACCCCAGTATGTTTGCTAGGAAAACCCCATAGATAAAGTTCATGGGATGGATCATGTAAAGTTGGACAACTAAACAACTGATGATTTAATGTGGGTCTTTACCTGAGTTGCAAATGAAGACATATCAGAAATTTAATCAAATCAACAAATATAATTTAAGTGCCTGCTATGGACAAGATACTGCTAGATGATAGGGATGTAAAATAAAATTCAATCTATCTTTCAAGGAGTTTACCTTCTATTAGAAAAAGTAATTAGATTTGAATCAGATTCCCAGTTCCCTATTCAGTGTTCTTTCCATTTCTTTGCCACTAGGTTAGGTACCTTAATTTCTTGAAAGTATCATGTATAAGCATATGTCTTTTTTATACATGAATTATTTTGCATTTTGAATGTTAGAAAATGGTTTAAGGTTTTCCTTTAATGATTCTGAATACTTCAAAAGAGCTAAAATCTTAATGGCCTATTTGGAATGGTCATTGTGGAGTAAATATGGAGAAAGTAGTCCTGGAAAAAATGAAGGATGAATCTCACAATAAAAGTATGGTACAATGGAAAGATTTAGTCAGATGATTGAAACTTACCTCTGTGACTTGTGTGCACAGATTATTTATCCTTTTTCAGCCTCAGTATCTTTATATAGAATGAGGGATTTGGACTAGATAACCTTTTAGGTCTAAATCTGTGATTCTGTGAAAATGGTCTTTATTTCTTAGCAGCCTCTTTAGCCTTAATTTCAAAAACACTCATTTAAAATGCCAGTCTGCCTTTTTAAAGTATGGATGACATTTATGTCAAATATCATTTGCCCAGACTATTCAGACCAAGATATAGCCAGCCAGTTCATTTTGGCATTTATGACACTGCTGAATTCTCTAATACAAAAGGTAAACTACCTAAAATCTACCTTTGGGGGAAAAAAATTATCAAA
The DNA here is from genome assembly GCF_902635505.1 of Sarcophilus harrisii. Lineage (NCBI taxonomy): Eukaryota > Metazoa > Chordata > Mammalia > Dasyuromorphia > Dasyuridae > Sarcophilus > Sarcophilus harrisii. The sequence continues at coordinate 383,017,900 of NC_045427.1, read as the reverse complement.
TGGTAGGTATTTGAGTACTTAAAGAGCCACATCATTACCACAATTTATATGTATAAAATAAGTGCTATTACTGAACTATTTCATCTTTTATTATTTCATAATATATTTCTTGACCAGTAATAGCTTTAGATTGAGAAAAGCTATTGGATTAAAACTTTGCCCATTTCATCATTTGGACAACATTAAAGGTTTTAAGGAGGAATTTTAAGAAAGTGGCAAAATTCTTTCATCTTCCACATATGTAGTGACTTTCCACCTGACTACTTTAACATAGTCATTTCTTAGCAACTGTATAAAAATAACCAGATTCCTTTCTTAGGTTTTGTGAAGTGGATTTTCCTTATACATACAGTATTACATCTTACACAACAATCTATTTTAAAGCAAGGCCTCGATCACTTAGATTTTAATGTATATAAATGCTGTTAATTCCATTGCTTGATCTCTTCATAGTATCGTTTTAATATTTCTTAGTAATTATCAGCTTTGCTTAGTAGCAATTTTATATTTTAAAAATCTACTAATATTGAGAATTTCCTCTAAGAATATAATGCCAAATCACTGGATAATATCTGTGAAATAATGTGTTGATAGCAATCCTGAGACTTGTTGAAGACCTTAACTTAAAAAGGCCAAGGTCTCCCACTGCATCCAGGGGCATCTCCAGCCATCTTGATCTATAGATTAAGATCTATAGATCTTGCTACTGGACCCAGATAACTCTGGAGGGGAAAGTGAGGCAGGTGACCTTGCACAGCCCTCCCTCACTTAAATCCAATTCACTTTCGTGTCATGTTACCACCTCCCTGATGTCATGTTCCTCTTCCAGAAAGCAAGACAAACAGCAACAACAACTTATTAATCCAATTCTGCTCCCTAAGATTTGTCAGTGTTGCTTTAGCAAAAAGTTTGTCATCATTCATCCTGAAATGTGGGCCATAATTTCTGTTTTCCCTGGTTTAATTTCTTCCTCAAAGCACTCTCCCTAAAGGGAAATTATTCACCTGTATAATTGAAGACGTTTCCATTGGGAATTGTTAGTGCTTTGAAAAGCAAAAAAGATAATTCTAACCCCAATTCTACGGAAACTGTCTATCATTTTGTCTTAAATTGTCCACTCTTGAAATGGATCATCTAGAGTTCTTATTTAATATTTTTTCCTATGAAATAAATCCAAATAGCCTTCAATTTCCTATTTATGATTTGCTTCCATTTTTCCTCTGTAAAGTTTTCTTTTTTTCCTTTACAAAAAATTTTTTTTTAATATGGTAACGTTTAGCAGACTTCTAAAACAAATTTTCCTTTTCAAAATTCAGAGTTCATCTTTCCTCATGGAATTGAAATAGAATAAGTGGTGTCACCCCTGTTTTACATCTGGGGAAACAAGGATCATTCAAGTAAATATGATAACATGGCAATAACCAAGATTCTGATTTTTCACAAAGCTAAATTATACTGAATTCAGTCTAACAAACATTAAATAAAAGCCTGTTATATGCAAGGCAGTGCTCTAGGAACTAGAGATCCAAAGACAAAACAAAAAATAATCCCTATTTTGCAGGAACTTAGATTCTTTTTTTTTTTTTTTTAATAGCCTTTTATTTACAAGATATATGCATGGGTAACTTTACAGCATTAACAATTGCCAAACCTCTTGTTCCAATTTTTCACCTCTTACCCCTCACCCCCTCCCCTAGATGGCAGGATGACCAGTAGATGTTAAATATATTAAAATATAAATTAGATACATAATAAGTATACATGACCAAAACGTTATTTTGCTGTACAAAAAGAATCAGACTCTGAAATATTGTACAATTAGCTTGTGAAGGAAATCAAAAATGCAGGTGGGCATAAATATAGGGATTGGGAATTCAATGTAATGGTTTTTAGTCATCTCCCAGAGTTCTTTCTCTGGGCGTAGCTGGTTCAGTTCATTACTGCTCCATTAGAAATGATTTGGTTGATCTCGTTGCTGAGGATGGCCTGGTCCATCAGAACTGGTCGTCCTCTAGTATTGTTGTTGAAGTATATAATGATCTCCTGGTCCTGCTCATTTCACTCAGCATCAGTTCGTGTAAGTCTCTCCAGGCCTTTCTGAAATCATCCTGTTGGTCATTTCTTACAGAACAGTAATATTCCATAATATTCATATACCACAATTTATTCAGCCATTCTCCAACTGATGGACATCCATTCAGTTTCCAGTTTCTAGCCACTACAAAAAGGGCTGCCACAAACATTCAGGAACTTAGATTCTACTGAGGGGATAAATTATGTAAGCAGTTATATAAACAGTACATAAATAATATTTGAGGAGAGGATAGTTAACTAAAGTGATTGGAAGATTTCTAATAGGAAGTAGTTCATGAACAAAGTCTTGAAGGAAGAAACTAAAGATTCCTAAAGACAGAAGCAGAGTAAGAGTATATTCTCAACATGAGGCCACCTGTACAAAGGCAGGACATAGGCAGCGAAGTTCTGGGGAGCTTTAAATGTGAGACTGACACATTTATATTTTATCTTAGAGGCAACAGAGAGCCACTGACAATTTTTGAGCAAGGAATTTGCTAAGATTTGTGCTCTAGGAAGATTATTTTTACTAGAATGTGGAGAATGGACTGAATGGGAGAGATAGGAAGTTTTTTAGGAAGCTTGCAATAGTCCAGGCAAGAGTGTGGGGGATGTGAATTAGGATAGAAGTCACACGAATAGAAACACATGGTGACAGGTGTTGTGGAAGTAGAAGGAACAAAATTCAGTAACTTATTGGATGGGAATAAAGGAGGAAGAGAGCAATGTAAAGATCGTTCACTTGAGTGACTGGGACTTATAGTATTCTCAACATTAATATAAAAATAAATGTAGATCTGAAGGGCAAGTTCAGTTTTGAATTTAGATGTCTCTAGGACATTCTGTTGTTGATGCCCAGCAGGCATCTGAAGATGCAAGATTGAAACAGAAAGATCTGAACAAAGTTGTCACTGAAGTTTAGAAAATTACACTGAAAGAAATGATAAACACAAAGGAGTCAAAGATTGATACAGATAAAAGTAATAAGAACAGTACAATTTGCTCCTTGGCCACAATCATGTAAAAAAGAAACACTAAAAAACTTCAAAACTCCTTTTTGATGCAGTGACCAATTTTGACATCTGACTGTAGAATGCTTTCTTCTCAGAAGAGGTGGGTTAAACATAGGGAAAGAGGCATACACTGTCAGACCTAGCCAACAATTTGCTTAGCTGTATGTACTAAGTTACCAAAAAAGGTGGGAGTTGGAGCTGATAAACACTGTCAGAGACTACATATAAATAGGTCAAGAATGATGAAGCCTCAGATAAGGCTGTCCAAAGTAGCAACTCAGAAATCACTGGTAACCTTGGAGAGACACTTTCAGTTGAATGATGAGGTTAGAAGCCAAATTACAAAGGGTTGGGAACTGTGTAGGAGGGAAAGAAGTGGAGGCAATGAGTTTCCTATGGCATTTTATTGGAGCTTAGTTATGAAAGACCAAAATACAGAACAGTATCTTAAGGGGATAGTAATGTCAAGTGAAGATTTGTAAAGGATCAGAAGGAAGAGACCTATGGATTTTCGTTAACAGAGAGGAAAAAGTGGATAGTAAGAAATTGAAGAATAGAGAGTGATTAAGGGGTCAAAACCCAGCCCTCCTCCCAACTCCACCATCCCTCATTTACCCAAGTTTTCCTCACTTTTCCTGCCCCTATTCCCACTCCATAGCCAATCAGATGTTCAGTGTCATCTGAAGTAGTTTTCACATCTCTATTTTCTTTCACACACCTAGCACTCTAATTCAGGTCTTCAACACTTCTTATATGGATCATTGCATTAGCCTCCTAATTGGTCTTCCTGTCTCAACTCCATTTTCTGCACAGCTTCCAAAATTTATTCATAAATAAAAGTCCAATCATGTGACTTCCCTGCTTTGGAAACTTCAGTATCATCTCTATAGTAAATAATAATTAATAAAACAGATGCGATCTGGTCTGCTTTCCACAATTAGGCTCCAACCCTTCGTTTTAGAATTTCACATTACTCCTTATAATAAGAGAATGTTGCATAGTAGATAGAGAGCCAGCCTGAAAACCCTAAATCGTTAACTTGAGTGACTGGGACTTATAGTATTCTCAACATTAATATAAAAATAAAGGTAGATCTGAAGGGCAAGTTCAGTTTTGAATTTAGATGTCTCAGAGACAAGTTCTGCTTCTGACACAGGCTGACTCTATGACTGGGCAAACCTCATGCTCTTGGCAACTCTCAAGACAAAACATTGCTGAGGAGCTGTGCTGCATTAATAGTTTCCTCACCTGGCAGTTCCCCATCATTGAAATCACAGGGTTAGTCCATATGGCCCTCTTGTTTTGCATTCCAATTAAATTAAATTGCCCTACTTACTGTACCTCATACAATATATTCCATCCCCCCCATAAGAGATACTGACTGTTCAGCAATAGGGACACAATCCCATTTCTTTCAGCAGTCCTTTAATACCAGGTTAAGTAGAAGCAGCTTCAGAATTCACTTTCACAAAAATCTAGTCTCTTCATTATGCTGGAATAACCTTAAAATAAAAAAAGTGGAAGAGACCTAAAGGAACATGTAATTGTACTCTTTATTTTAAGGATAAAGAAACTGAGACTGAAAGTCAAGTGACTTGCTGCTACTTGAGATTCCAGCCCAAATGCTCCTCTCAATTTTCTGTCTTCATCAGTCCTTGAACTATAAAGCAGTTGCCACATAGTAGGTGCCATACTTGGTCCTTTCCTGTTTAAAACAATCTCTTACCAGATCAAAATGATGGGATAGTATAATTAAAACAAACCCATAGAACTGTTCTATGGGGAACATTGGACCTCCCACGGCCTTTCTGTTAAAGGCATCGAAGTTACCGGGCCTTGCTAAGTATTCAGTAATGCGCCTTTCTTTCATTCCAAAAACAAGTGTGTTAAATGAATAACTTAGGCGAGGATTTGAGGAACAGGGGGTTGATGAGGAAAGGCAAAGCCGGCCAAGCAAGCTCTGGGCTTGGCGCTGACTCCCAGATGGGCCTCATTCATGGAACTGGAAAGGACCCGTGTAGCCCAAACTCTCCATTCAACAGAGGAGGAAACTGAGGTCCAGGGATGGTAAATAGGCCAGAGTCAAGCTGGGACAAGTCTTACTTGAACCCAGGAGCTCAGTGTTCAGCGGGAGGGATATACAGCGGTGCCTCCTCCTCACGGCTCTCCCCCCTCCCGTCCCCCGCCCGTCTTTTAGGAGAGGAGTAAAGGAAATTTCTATTTCAATTAACAGTTACTGAGGGTCTGCTGTGGGTCGGCGGGGCCTGGCCTCAGACGGTAAAGGGGACGGGGAGGAGGTTTGTAGCGCCCCAGGGGGAAAGAGCTCTGCTAGACAGGATTCCGAAGGAAGGGCGGACTGCCACGGTCAGAAGCCCCGTCCCGGCCTGGGGCGACGCCCGGGGGCCCGGTCACTAAGCCCTGACGTTATTTCCCAGCCCAAGCTCCCCTCCCAGTGACACCAAAATCAGATTTAAGGGTAGCTGAGCCAGCACCCGCGTCACCAGCTAACAGAAGGAGGGACCGGAATCTTTCCTCTAGCCCCGTGACCGCAGAACACCATGGCCGCCCCGCCCCTTCCTGAAACGCCGGGGCCCATTTAGCGCGGGAAGGCACCATGTCAGGACTGAAACCGAAGAAGAACGTAAAATGGCGTCTCCCCGACTTTGTCTCGCGAGATTCGGGGACTTGCACCGTGATTCTCTCGTTTGCATCCTTCCCTCTCGCCCCAAGAATTGGAGGTGGGATGATGTCCCTTCCCCGCCCTGGGATTGGGGCGGGGAGGACTGTGTACTTCGCGAAGTTTTGTGTTTTCATTGGTCAAGAGAGCAAGGTGGCGGGGCAAGACATCCAATCCTAAGAAGCCCCTGGAGAGCGTGAGGCTGTCTCCTAGGCAACATCCTTGGGTAGCCCGGGAGAAGGCCCCGGGCGTAACTGACTATCCTCTTCCCGGCCTTTGGGGTCCAGTGGTGATGCAGCAGCCCGAGTCCTGTCCCCCTGGGCCTTTGCAGCACGCCTGGCGGGTGGGAAGCCCGGGGAGTGGAGTGGGCGCGGACTGCAGACGAGCGGGGCCTCTCGGGGTAGAGAATTTAAGGGCCTGGCTGGGGGCGGCCGACTCCTCCGGGCTGCGAGTACGCTGGCCTGCAGGCCGCGCGCCCGAGCCGGGCCTAGGGCCCATTATCCCCCGCCCCGTCCCCGGGCCTGGGCCCGCCTTTGTAAAAGGAAGGGTTGGATTCCCTGATCTCCCACGCCTCCTGGCTAAGCTTACAGTCCTAAAATGGGGATGTGAGTCTGGTTCCCCGAGGGCATGGCGAGGAAAATGCTAGTTTAAGAAAAGAAAAAAGCGCTCTGCGAGTTGATCTTGTTATTGTTACTAGTATTGTTTGTCCGACGGCTTCCTTCCATGGGCTGACTTGGGGGAAGGAAGCGTCTCCAGCTTGTGCCTCTGGAGTCTATGAGCAAGCTTGGAAGTTGGCTTAGTAGTGATAATGACCGCACCCTGGGGTCAGCCCAGCTGAGTACAAGAAGTCCTTTATTCTGACCTTTGATTTTTAGGGGATGAATTCTTTGGTAAACTGAGAAGCATTGGGTAAATGTGGAATGGGGGTAGGGAGAGATGGAAAGGTCTCATGGGAGATAAAACTGGAAAAGTAGCATTAGATCAGCTTGTTATCAGCTTCTCAGCAAAAATGCTGTCGGTTCTGTCCTTGATATGCATAGTAAGTACGTTAGAATTCCAAAGTGCATAATGCAGACAAACTCCTGCTGTCTCTGGAACTAAATTTTGTTTACCATGTCTCCATAGGTAGGCCCCATCAAATGGCAAATGAGCTCATTTTTTTAACTAGTCACATTAAGCAAGGCATGGCTTCTTTTCACCAACAGCTGCTAAATGCCAAATGATGGAAGAACGCTCCAACTTGATGAATATGATGAAGCTGAGTATTAAAGTCTTGATCCAGTCAGCCCTGAGCCTAGGTAGAAGCTTGGATGCAGACTACGCCCCTTTGCAACAGTTCTTTGTGGTGATGGAGCATTGTCTCAAACATGGCCTGAAAGGTGAGCATCCTTGTATTGTAGAATATAAGAATTTGGGCTGAAGTGTTTAGAAGGATGATTTGAAGAAGTGAATTATGTTGATAGTAAGAATTAAAAAGAAGGGTTTTCTTTTAAAATAGTTTATCTGTAATACCTACCTTCAAATGAACATTCAGTATATATATTTCTATGTAGAAGTAATTAGCCCAGGAATCTGTCAGTAGATAGATAGATATAGATGAGTAATTAACCTAGAAATTTCTTAACTGTTTGTTTATGGGTTTTATTTTTCTACTTACAACATATTTCTCCTTATCCATTCAAACCAACCCCCAAAATTATATCAGCTATAGAAAGAACATTAAGTATCACAAAGATCTGGCTTCTATTCCTGGCTCTTCCATTGATTCATAGTATGATTTGAAGTGCCTTGTGTCTCCTCTGGATCTGTTTTCTTATTTGCAAAGTAAGGAGGCTAAACTAGGTGATTTTTTTTCTTTTTTTTTAAGACTGAGTCTCCCTTTATCAGCCAGGTTGGAGAGGTAACTGGTCATGGCTCTGAACCTATTACTACTTTGATCTACTCTTATTTCCAACCTGAGCTAGTTCACTCCTCAGGTAATTTGATACCCTATTCTTATCCTGGGAATTTCACTATATTGGGAACCAGCCTTAGTAGATACCTGATAGTTTGTCTTAGTCTACTTCATTTCAGAATTCCAGAGCCATTGATCCATCAGCCTCAACCTTTATGAATCAATTGTGCATCAGCATACCAAACGTCTAGATGATCTCTTAAGGTTTCTCAGAACTCAGAAGAGTCAACGATTTACAAAGTAGTAATGATAAAGTACCATTTGTGGTTGTAGTTTTGTGGATTAAGGAAGTTTTGAAGCTTTACACTATTAACAAAATTTTGTATTTTCCATTCCTTGTAGTTAAGAAGAGTTTTATTGGCCAAAATAAGTCTTTCTTTGGTCCCCTGGAGCTGGTGGAGAAACTTTGTCCAGAAGCATCAGATATAGCTACTAGTGTTAAAAATCTGCCCGAATTAAAGTAAGTGAGAAGTAATTATATAAATTCTGATATAATTTCAGTTCTCTAAGAAATTGAACTCTTTCTGCAATTCTTCCTAATGCATATAAACATTATTCAGCTAAACATAATACATTTAATAGCTCAACCTTTATATTTAGACTGCAAAACAATTGAGACATTTAAGACACTTTTTACCTTATGATCAAGACCTTTAACCTCTGGGTCTCTGTTTCCTCATTTGTGTCAAATGAGAAAGTTAGCCTAGCTAATTTCCAAAGGCTCTTCTATTTCTTACCGGGATAGGTATTCTCACTGCACTCTCACATTATTTCACCTTCCTCTGAAATCTCAGAAAAAGATGTTTCAGATGTATTCGTTCCATTTTATAAATTAGTAGATTACTAATGGCTGGTTGAAATATGATGTAGGAAACAGAACACTGGTTCTGGAGTCAGAGGACCTGGGGTCTTCTTCATCTGAAGTTTACTATTCTGGCTTCAGGTTCCTTCTCTGCAAAGTGAAGGAGCTGAATTACATATCTAAAGGTCTCTCAGTTCTTGAGCTATGACCCAAGAATGAGGACCTAGTTTTAGGTTCTAAAATATGTAGAGTATAAGTCTTGACCAAGTTTGGCTTCACATGCTAATACTAATTTTACTGTCTGCTGTAACTCAGATATGTTATCATTGTGCATTTCCACAATCAAATGGAAAACAAGTCATTGAAATTTGGTATAATTCTGTAAATACAAGGTGCCTGAGAAATCAGGTTGGCTAAATTCCAATTATTTTTGAAGAACATATCTGTCACTTTATTATACATGTTTTCTTAAGAAACAGAAATATTGCAGAAATTTGTTTATTTTTTGGGTTTGCAGAAGGGATGATTAAAGGAGGTAGCAATTTTATTTCTTTTAAAATTTCTTTTAAAATTTTGACAGAAGTTCTAGAAGCTATATACCATATACACTTGCTTATAGTATTTTAATCAAATTATTTTGCTGTCAGTCTGGCATCATACTAGAACTTGTCAGGCAGATTTTATGCCCAAGTATGCTCTGCCTCCATCTTAAAAATGGATTGAGCTTTCTCTCCTTTTCCTTGGTTTTGTATTATTGCTGTAGTTGTCAGTGTTATTAACTAAATTGGCTTGAATATTAATTCCAGTTTTATTTTAAAAAATTAATCATTCAGAATAAGCTATTTAAATCTGCTCTAGAAGGATTTTATATCTATTTTTCTCCCATGTTGTTTCATGATTTCTATTTTTAAATAGCTATTTACAACCCATTTTTTCCCTCAAGTCATAAAACTGTTGCTCCATAATTAAATCCAAGGCATCTACTTATTTTTATTTTATAATAATATTTGTATTCTTTTATTTAAATCAAGCATAATTTTTTCAGGTTCCTGGAGAAAATTGTATATATATTGGAACTTTATTTTTAAAAATCTGTGTTTCTTAAAAATGAATAAAACTTATATTGGGGTCTTTTTCACATTTTGTTTTTTGCTGGTTTTTTGATCCATTTGTTTTGATTTTAGGACAGCAGTAGGAAGAGGAAGGGCTTGGCTTTACCTTGCACTCATGCAAAAGAAATTGGCAGATTATCTGAAAGTGCTTATAGATAATAAGCATCTCTTAAGGTATCCTATAATCTTTTTGAATTTCTAATAGTTATCTAACATTAGATTAAAAATATTCATATACATGATGTTTATTTTAGGCAAGAATCTATGACATATGGTTTCTTTTCAGATTAGCATTATTAATATTAAAAATTCTCTTTGACCATAATTATAGTAGCAATATTTATAGCATAATCTAGGAATCAGAACAGTGTTGTGGAAATAGCTTCTTAAGTTAAAAGTTCTGGATTCTAGTTTTGGCTTTCACACTTAACCAGTATGTCACACTGGGAAAACCATCTAACTCCTTTGAACGTCAACATCCCTCTCTTCAAAATGGGAATAATACTTCATTCCATCAGCCTTAAGTGCCTGTTATGAAAAAAAGGTATTGAAATCCCTCAAGATGTTATAGAGATATGAGCTATTATTGTTGTCTAAAGAATAGCATTTATTATACAGCCATAGGGGTTTTTTTTTAATTCTTTCATTTATTGAGTACTGGTAACATCCTGAAAATGTGTTATTGGTATTAATAATAACTATTTGACATTAAAAATTATTTTTTTAGAGTTTAGAGAAAGTAACATAGACTTTGTGATTATTTTTCATTGAGATGGAAAAAACTTTTCTTATAAGAGGATTTCACTACTTTGGCCAATCAACAGAAGAATGTCAACATATAAATGTCAGAGAATTTGATAAAAAATCCATATTTATAGGGTCAGTGATACCTGCTATGTTAAATTTAACATTTTACACGGGGGGGGGCCCAGTGCATCTTTGACATTTGTGTTTATGTAAATAGTACCCGTGTATCTGTTTTTTGCTTCTTCTGATTGCCTATGGTTAATGGTGGGAGAATTTTTTCCCATATAATTCCCTTTTCCAATTGGTACAGAGGGTGGGATGGACCTTTTTCCAAGGCAGGTATCATTCCCTAAAAAGTCGTAATAGTTTTCATAAATATTCATGGACAGTGTACCTTTTATTGTGTTACTTTAAAAATCATGTTTAAATTTCCACAAATATAATTTGGGGAAACTTTACAATTTGTATTAAATGCCAGATTAAGCTTGTATATAAATGTCAGCATGATTGTTAAAATAAACATAAGTTTGGTGGTTGCCAATCTCTCTTAGTGAATTCTATGAACCTGAGGCATTGATGATGGAAGAAGAAGGAACAGTAATTGTAGGTCTGCTGGTGGGCCTCAATGTTCTTGATGCTAACCTTTGTTTAAAAGGAGAAGATTTGGACTCTCAGGTAAAACAGAATTCTTGCTATCAATGAAATACTTGAGTTAAACCAGTGTTGATTACTAGTTGTAAAGACATGGGATATACTTGGAACAAATAACAATTTGGAAGTTTAAGTTATAGGCCCAGTGTTTTAAGTGTTTCCATATATTCTTTAACAATTACTGGTGCATTCTTGATTTCTTAACAATTAGATAATCCTAAACTAAGTGAAGAAAAGAAAAACATAGAGAAGTAGGGAGGGAATAGTTCCTTTTCTAGCCTAGTCCAGCTAGAGTTAGAATACTGTGTGGACTCTGAATTTCAGGAAAGACATAAACAAACTAGAGTTTGACTAGAAGATGGTGCCTATGATTTGGGGAAGACTGGAGAATATGCCATATAAAGATCAGTAAAGGAAATGGAAATGCTTGGCCTAGAGTAAATTTAGAAAGGATGGGATTAAGTATTTGAGAGGGCTAAAGAAGAAGAGTGGGTACAAGTTGAAGAAGGGGAGATTTAACTTGATGAAATGAAAAACTTCCTAAGAATTAGAGCTACCCAAAAATACAATGGATTGCCTGTGTATATAGGTGTAAAAGACACAATATGAAATGAGATTTACAGTTTCATATATATTTTTTGTGTTCTGCTTTGTATATATAGAAAGGCTCTATATTTGGTGTCTAAATTCAAAATAATTTCTTTCTCCTCTTTTCATCTCTCCCTTCCCCCATCCTCCCCCCTCTACCCCAAAGTAAGCTATATATATGGAGAAACATGAGCTTTTCTTTAATAGAAGCTGGATCTCCAAGGCTTAGAAGAAACTCTTTGGCACTGATTGGACTAGATGGCCAAAGAAGGCCCATCAGGTGTTTGGATCTTATGATTCTATAGTGAAAATTGATTCTTCTAAAAAACCAGTCTTTGTCTAAATTGGAACTTAAAGCCATTTAGTGGAGGGATTGCCTTACTATGGTAATTTTTCTGTTACTGGATAAAGATAACCTTCTAGTGATAGTGGCTTCTCAACATTTATGTATGAACTCTCTTCTGAGCAGTGGATGAGCAGAGAACTAGATCATAGTTCTTCCCCCTTTTTGTTCAGGGGATATGGAGAACATCCTCACTTCTCTCACAGTACTACCCATTATCATGAAGGTCTCCTGAAGGCAGGCCTCGGCAGTCCTTTTCCCCATTCCCAAAAGACTCCCCAAGACTGGGAATTCCCTTGAGAGTTCCTAGAGTATGGCCTTGATTGGTTCATAAAAAACTCTTGCAGAGAGCACCATTATCACTTTTTCATAAGTCACTAACAAGTACTGAGGAAGTCAGAATTTCCCCCTGCCTTCTTTAATATCCAGACTAACTTCATTCAAATGGAACTTTGTTTTCAGCAAGTTTGTAAGTTATATCTACTGGTCATCATGCCATCTAGGGGAGGGGGTGGGGGGTAAGAGGTGAAAAATTGGAACAAGAGGTTTGGCAATTGTTAATGCTGTAAAGTTACCCATGCATATATCCTGTAAATAAAAGGCTATTAAAAAAAAAAAAAAGTTTGTAAGTTATAATATATTGACCAGAATACATTTTTTTTTTAAGTCACAAAATCTTTAGAGTTAGAAGTTTAACTAGTCCCTCTGATTCTTACATGATAGGGGTATTTGGTTGTCATTTAGCCACCTTTAGGGGGTGGGCTAAATGGCTGCTGAGGACTCTACTATCTCCATTATCTCTGATCACTTTCCAGAGTAGTCATGCAAATCATTTGCTTTAAAAGTCATCAACCATAACAGGAATGTTTTGACTTCTTGAGCTTTATTGTTAACAAAATTCAGATACTACAAGGGAAATGATTATTTTAAGGGGACAGGAATTTAAATGTTTAACCTAAGTTATGAAAACAGTGAATAGTAAAAAAAATAAGAAATGCCATCTTAGATTTTTCTTTTATAGAAAGAGTTGTCTAAACTTTGGTATGTGTGTCTGTGTGTTTTTTAAACCAGGTTGGAGTGATCGATTTTTCCTTGTATCTTAAGGATGTGCAGGATATTGATGGTGACAGAGAGTATGTATAGTCAATTATTCTTTATAATGTAATTCTAACAAATATTGTGGTAGAGTACAAGTTGTCTTGGTGCAATAGAAAGCACAATGGACAAGAAGTCAGAAGACCTGGATAGTCTTCCATTTGCTACTTGCTGCCTTTGGCATATCACTGCTCCCCATCTCTGAGTCTCAGTTTCCATATAATGAAGTATTGAAGTAGTGAAACCAGATTTGCTACACTCTGATGAACTCATAATTATGAAGGGGCACCAGAGAAAGCTTAAGAGGACCAAGTTTCTAATTCTTACTTGAACATTTAATAAACAGATGGTATTCAGCAAATCACTTAACATCTTAGACTCTTGAGATCCTCTTCTATATTCCTACCTTATTCCCCTCACAGACTTCTTGTGAAGATCAAATGAAATAATGGATGTGAAAATCCTTCATATCTATGAAAGCCCTGTCAAAATGTCTGGTGTTATTTTTGATATTCGCACTGAATTAATTCCATATTTTGAAATAAGCAAACTATATTTCACTAAACATAAAGCTAACATATTAAAATCCATTGGGTTTGGTTTATTTGCTTTTGTTTTTTTTGTAAATGCAAGTGCCAGCTCAGTAGTTCCATTTCTGGCCTTTCAAATAGCTATCTAAAATATCTAAATGAGATGAACCCTCTCCATGAATCTAAAGACTGCCGGTTATAACCTTGAGTTTGGGCCATTGACATTCCCAAAGCTCATCAACCAGAAGGAGACAAACTAACAGATCAGATCGTAAAGGCTTCAAGAACCTTAGTGATTGGTAACAATAGTCGTTGTTTTTCAGTAGAAATATGGAACTGGTTCATCGATAGATAATGTCTCACACTTCTTTTTCCTTCACTAGTGCTAGTCATTAGTTTGGAGGAAAAACATTGTACTCCAGCATTTCTTTCTAAGTTTTATGACTGAGTGGTTTTCTAATACTAGAGACACTAATGCTTGTATGAGGTAGTCAGTTTTGGGAGGGGAATAAAGAATGGAGATGAGAAATAACTAATGAATTCAGGAATCCCTTTTTATTAAAAACAGACAAGAAAGAATTACTGATGTCCTTGATCAAAAGAATTATGTGGAAGAACTTAACAGACACTTAAGGTAGGACTCATTTGTTTTTTATTTTTATTGCTCATTAAGCAAGTCACTTTTCTTTTCTGAATCTTTTTCCTCATCTGTAAAATGTGGATAACCATGCTTATACTATTCCACAGAGTTTGTAGACATAAAGTGTTTTGTAAAGCATAAAAACATTTGTAAATGTGAGATTTTACTATTACAGGTGTTTTTTAAATTTCTAATTTGCTTTTATTTTTTCATGAAAAAATATCCTGAATTTACAATTCATAGTTATAATTATTCACAAGATGTTTGTTTCCAAAGAAAATTCACTAGAAATGTTATCATAATTTCATTTTTTTTTTAAGAAGCCTTTTTCTGGTTGTCTTACATTTTCATTTTACAAACAAAAGTAACAGCTAGCACTTGAGTTGTATGAAATGGAGTAATTTAGTTTCCTTCTAGGAAATAGTTTCGAATATTTTTTTACAGTCTTTTTTGGCCAGTATTCTACAAATCATAAGATGAAAAGTTTTCAAAGGGAGACTAGCAGAATAAAGGATTTTTCAGTATTATGTCAAATAATTTAAGCTCAGTTTTTGGCACTCAGTCTTTTTGTTTCCCAGTTAAACAGTTATTCTGAATTTTAGACAGTATTCAGCAAATATGGAATCATATATGGTAGGCATGGAGATATCTTCATCTCAGGAGCCATTCAGATCATAGCAATATAGAAACTGATCTGAAAGGCAGTATCTTAAAGATTTATTCTTATAGTATGGACATAGCTGGACTATGTTCTCTTTGTCATTTAAATCATTTTTGATGAGCTTTATAAATACTATTTGTAGCAAGTAAAATTGTACTAACCATACCTTGGATGTTTATAGCAAGTAAATGAAATTCATGTGTATCTTACAGATATATTTACTTTCATTGCTAAAACTTATCTGACGAGGCAAAATTTTACTTTTAATGACCCTGTCATTATTAAATTTCAAACCTATACTCTAGCTTTTGGCTCCTCTAGAATATACTTTGTGATTTTAAACAATGAAGTGATGGGGGAGGAGATAAGAAAAAGTTCATAAGATTATTCCTTTCCATCTCAGCCCTCCAGAGGTGCTATAAAACCAAGGTTGAGAACTATCACCTTAAGTATATAGAATTGTGTAAGTTTAGTGTGCCCACAATTTCAGTCTTTAATCTTTCTATTACAGCTGCACTGTTGGGGATCTTCAGGCTAAGATAGATTGTCTAGAAAAGACCAATTCAAAACTTCAAGAAGAGGTTTGTAACTTAATTTTTTTTAAGTTTTGCAGTTATAGTTATCTGAATTGGATTTGATTTATCAGCGTTTAATTGATCCCAATTCTCTTCTTGTGGGATCTTCCTCCAGCAGTTATCTTATCTCCTCCCTACCATCCTTCTCATTGGCCTACAAACATATTCTGATCTCTTTCCACTTCCAAGAAAGCCCACCTTTACTCCTTCTAGATCAACTAATTACTCTCCCATTTCTCTCCTTGCTTTTAAACTTTTCAAAGTTCTTTAAACCAGATGTCTTTTTTCCTTTCACTCCCTACTCTTTCTTTTCTCAATCTTTTGCAGTGTGATATGAGTACTATTGAATTGCTTCTCTCAAAGTTACCAGTGACTCTTAGTCACCAAATTCACTGGTAGCTTCTTTTCAGTCTTCCTTTTCCCTTACCTCTATGTAGCTGCTGACTCGCTCTAAATATGTGATCCTATGAGTCCTCTTTCTAGATGCTCCCTCTTCCTTTTATTTAAATAATATTGTACCCTAACAGTTCTCCTACATCCCTTACCATACCTTGTCTCTATCACTGGCACCTCATCTTTTTCTTTACCCCTCGGAGTAAGTTTTCCCTGCAGCAGTCTTTTATCCTGTTCTAAATTCTTTCTCCTGGTAATCTCATTTATACCCATAGCATCCAGTACCATCTATATACAAATAACACTCAAATTGATATTTCTAGTATGGAAAACTTCTAAGCTTGACTCACATCTTCACCTGCTTCCAGGACCTCTACTTAACAATTCCTGTCAGTATCTCAAAGTTAACCTGCTTCAAATCAAAATCACTTCTCCACTAAACTCAGCCATCTTCACTATTTGTGTCTATGGCACACACCCATTCTCTTGACCTTGTGGATATCTCTGATCCTCTCTCACTTCTCATATCTAGTTATTTGCCAGATCTATCTCCAAAACAGTTTGTACCTTCATCTTGTCCACTTCAGTTCTAGTAGAATACATTGTCACAACATTATCCAATCACTGCCACCCACTCAGACTATAGCATTCTCTTTCTTACAGGTCTTCCCTCCTTTCATTTTCTTCTTTCACATCCACCCTGATTAGCAACCTGTTTTGTATAAATAAATCTGGGAATGCTATTTTTTTGCTCAGAAATCTTTAGTGCCTTCAGATTGCCTCCTGAGTTTTTTAGGCTTCTTTTCTTCTCCTTCTCTAGAGCCACACACACTTCCCCAGCCTTATGTTCTGTTTCTCCCTTTATTCCCACTCTGTTGCAGCCAAACTGGACTCTCTGCTTCCCAAATAACGTAATTGCTCGCATACTTTTCTGCATTTGGAGAAGCCATCCTTCTTTCTCTTCACCAATTGAATTCCTCTTTATTCTTTTATATAGCACAATTCCCTTGCTTTCATATTAGGACCCACCTTTTCTTTCAGACTTAATAGAGCAGTTTTTTTTTAATAGTTTTCTGATAAGTACCTTAAAGGTAGGGATTATATTTTATTTATCTTCCCTGCCTCCAACATGTTATTGTTGTTGCTGTGTTACTGAGTTTCTAGTGGGTGAAATTTGTCTTAGGCCCTATGTAGGATTACTATCTAGAAAGCCTTATCTCCCCAAAATCTGTGACCCACTCTTAGCAACTCGTACTGTTATAGCTCTTGTTTCTTTGATTTGGCAACAGGTAAGTGTCAGCCTCAGTCAGAAAGATCAGGGTTCAAGTCTCTCCTTTGACCCATTCTAGTCACATGATCTTTTGATTAATTTAAACTCTCACAGGGCCCAGATTCTCTTAAGTCTGTAAGTTACAGAAGAGTTGCTGATTGGCATTGATGAGGGAATTTCCTCATTAGTATACCCTAAACAACAATTAAATCATAGGTCTAAACCCAGAAAGAAAGAAAAAAGGCTCTCATTTTTTTTAAACTGAGTTTACTGAGGTTCAGGAACCCCTTCAAACTTAGCCAGGCAGGTCTTTAGGTGATAAATTATGACCAGATCTGCACTTGAAGCCTTTCCAGCTTAGTAATAAGGCCTTCTAAAACTTCACTTAAAAACCCAGGGTTCCTCCATGCCATTATAAGACATTAAAATGAAACTTCAGTGGACAGCCTGTGACATTACTATTTGGGCAATTTTTTTGTTTGTTGTTCTTTAATCCAAATGGAAATACTATTTGTGGCATAGAATTATAGATAGTACATTATATAGCTACTCTTTGTACAAGAGGTTATAAAGTTTGTTGAGAGGTACAAATACCCTAGCCTTCCCCCTCCAAAATACCTGCCTCTTGGAAATAGGGAACTAAATCAAATCAAGTCAAGTCAACAGACATTTATTATAAGACTTGACCAGTCTTTCCATAGCATGGTCTTTCTCTTGTTTCTTACATAGGAAGTGGAAAATGAGAGGACAGGAAGATCAAGGGATGAGGAAGAGGCGAAAGTTTTCTACCAGCTGCCAGGCAGACACTCCTTTGTGGACATGATAGCCATCTTGTCTCCTCTCTTAGCAAGAGATGGCATTCTCAACTGTTTGTGAACCTTTCTTCAGGTAGCTGTCCCTTTCTACTTAGGCATCTTCATCTTGCTGTTCTGAAGGGTTGGGAGAAATGTTTTCCATAATTTTATTGATAAGTATGCTTTAAGTGTGGAGTTATTAGTCAGTTTGCACTAGTTCATAAATTAGAAGAATTGAAAAGGAATTTTATATTGGTTAGCATTCTGTTATTGACCAGTGGGGCCAATGTAAAATTCAGGAAATTAGTTGCAATATTATCCATTTTTTAGATGTTACTGAGCTCAAGTATGAATCAAATACATTTACAAGAATTTATAAGAGATTCGCCAGTTAAAGTGCCATTTGGAGTAACTTGTGTATGTTATTTCTTATCTGTTCTTTATCATTGTAAGAAGAGAATTCTGAAAGCTCTTTGTCCCATATTGGACAAAGTGATCTTATGCATATAAAGCCCATTCTTAAGGTTATAGCGAAATATACACAGTTAGTTTCTCTAATCATCAAATGCATGTTATTTGGCAGCCACAAGTTTTGGTTTAAGTGCTGAGACTGAATGATTCCCTTCTCATAATTTGGCTTATGAACTTCCCAAATGAAACTTACTATCACAGTATTGGGGGGGAAAGAATAGGGAAATGTCCTAACTAGGATTTTTCAGATGCTCTCTTGTGCTTTTCTTTACATTTATTCTGAGGCAGGGGTAAGGAGAGCTGGCTTGTGTATTTATACCTAACATACATAGCAGGTCTTTAAGCCTTCCTTGCTGATCATAGAAATTATCTTTCTTTGGGTAATCCTCATTTTCCCTATATACAACTGTGAAAAGTGTAAATAAAAGGATGTTTTTTTTTTTTTTTTTAATACTTTCTCAGTGCTTGATCTTTGCCTACCTGAGATTTTAAATCCTCAAGTTTCTATATACACTGGCAACTCAAGTTCTACTCCTGAAAACTTAAGCTTTTACTTTAAAAATCAACTAATATCCTTTTAGCAAAAGCTGCCAGTTCTGTGAGCTTAATGGCATTTACGTGAATGGAAGGGACAAAAGGAGATGTTTAAAATTCATTCTCTTTATCTGTGACATGTTAACCTTTTAGAACTAAAATTTGATCCCTGACCTCGTAAGAATATATTTTTAAAGAATTAAAAGGGAGATTGTGACAGTAATAGTAAAAGGAGTTTCTTGACTTAGCTAAATGTCCTTAGTGTTATTTCACCTGTGGGAGCCTAATTTCCCTCATCTGAAAGGAAATAATCCTATTTGGCTCTAAATTTCTATGATCCTGCTTTTATATGAATGCTAAGATTTGTGTACTTTGTGTCTAACTTTGAATCATAAATTATATGCAAATTTCAGTGAATTAAATGGGTATTAATGTCTGCACTAAAATTCTTCTCCTTTTTTGACCAGCTTTCAGCAGCTACAGATCGGATTGATTCACTTCAAGAAGAACAGCGACAATTAAAAGAACAAAATGAATTAATCCGGGAAAGAAGTGAAAAAAGTGTAGAGGTTAGAAAACTGGCCGCAGAAAATAAGCATGTTTTTATTCAGCAAACACTCCTCTTGGAGCTGAATAAGGATCGTATCCTTGAAATTTCTCCAGTGGAAATTTTGCTCTGGCTTGTGGAAGACAGCCAGGTCATCTCCCAGCCATTACATTGGCAGTACTTCATCTGTTAGAAATTATAGAGTAACTTGTTTCTCAATTGTTTTGGGCTCCACTGTAAGAGAAAACAAATGTGAAGGAAAATGCTAAAACCATTCTGTGAGTGGAAATGGAGAATTGTTTCATATGGCTCCTTTTTTCTGACTTAACAACAAGCTGGAAAAATATTCCTATATTACATCGATTTTGACTTTCAGATACCATCCTTTGAAAGTGCTATCCGGAAAGGGCAGGACCAGTTTGTTTCATTTATCTAGATTGGTTGTCTGATTATATTAAACCTATGAATGTTTTATCTTTTTCCTTTTGTAATATGAAAGTTAGGGTTTTAGGAAGGATTTCAAGTTCCTTAAAATGGGAATTTATTCATCCCATTTAGAACCTTTATTTAAATAAATGAGCAAAAGAATTGTTCTCAGGTAGCTAAATGGCTCAGTGGATAAAGCACCAGCTCTGAAGTCAGGAGGACCTGAGTTCAAATCTGGTCTCAGACATTTAACATTTCCTGACTGTGTGACCCTGGGCAAATCACTTAACCCCAAATGCCACAGCAAAAAAAATAAAAAATTGTTCTCTGGAGTACTCTTAATATTTGTATTTGATACAGGTAACAAAACAAGATACAAAAGTAGAGCTTGAGACTTACAAACAAACCCGACAAGGCCTGGATGAAATGTATAGTGATGTATGGAAACAGTTGAAAGAGGAAAAAAGAGTCCGAATGGTGAGTATGGGACACTAGGACAAGAATAATTCCAAGAATGTATTCAGCTGCTGAAATCACTGGGAAAGTAGACAAAGTTGCAAAAGTTTAAAGTAAGATTCATTTTGTCAGTCACATCAACAATCATTAATGTTTTGTTGGCATGATGCAGAGGCCAGTTTTGCTTCACAGACATATAGTACATTATGCAAAGAATATTATGTTGCCTGCAGTGTCTTATGTGACCTTACTGACTCTCCTTCAGCCTTGTGATTCCATAATGATTGTTGACTTTAAGGTAGACATGGAAACTTAGTAAATGTTTACAGTGTTAAGCACTAATATCCTAAGCACTAACCAAGAAGGGCAGCATGCAAAAATTAAAACTAGATTTGTGATTATCTTCCTCCTAAGGAACTAGAGAAAGAACTGGAGCTGCAAATTGGAATGAAAACAGAAATGGAGATTGCAATGAAACTTCTAGAAAAGGATACACATGAAAAACAAGACACACTAGTTGCTCTTCGCCAACAACTGGAAGAAGTCAAAGCAATTAACTTGCAGATGTTTCATAAAGCCCAGGTAGAAATCAGCTTTGTAATGAAGGCAATACATTGAAATGCCATGTGGTAACAGAGATCTCACTATATGTCAGACTTTTTTTTCTTTGCTTTCTTTGTTCTGCTCATTTCTGCTTCACATTCTAATTGTTCAACACCAGTCACATACAAGTAGATTTTTATTAACTTAAGTGTTTGGTTTCCAAATTTTTCCATTTTCCATGTTAAGCTTTCCTATTATGTAAAATATACCCACACAGCCTCCGTGTATGCCTTTCCTTCTCTTCAACTAAAGTGGCGGGAAGATTAAGTACAGAAATGGCAGGGATAGGAGTGGGTCTTTGCTGAGAATATGCTTTGATTAGATGGAAACCATTCAAATTGTCTGCTGCATTGTGCTGACTTTCAAATAATCCTTGTTTACTTATATACCTCATATGTTGATCTTGTTTATTCAAAAATATCCTTTCTAAAACACTGAATTTTTTTTTTTAAGTTTTACTTCCTACTTTATTATATAAATAACCATAGAAAATCATGTTTCATTATGGTTCCTCTTTCACTTCCTTAGTCTTTGTCAAAGACATTGAAAATAATAATGCTAATGAATGGACTTTTTACTCCTTTTCTTCTTTGCCTCTCTTTCATCCTTTCTTTCTAGTATTAAAGACATCACTATAAAATGAATCAGTACTACCTTATTGAATCACAAAGATTTAGAAATGTCTTTTTTGGAACCTGTTTCATTAATCATTCAGAGCCCAGATCTCTCCTACTATCTCTAAATTCCTTTAACATATGTTAACCGTTAAATGAATACTCTTTACACATATATCTATTAAAGCTTTACAGATATTTCTCCTCCAAAAATGAAAAAGAAACAATCATAAAGAAATGTTTGATACAAACAATGCCAGTTAATAGAATCTGATAGATTTATCTTTCCTCTAATTTTAATTGCATCTGGATCCTCTCCTTGGATTCTCACCATAGGTTTCTTGAGTGAGGCATTCTGGGATTACAGTTGCTTTCTTGACTTCTCTCTGAACCATAAGTCAGATTTCAACCAGTCTAGTTCAAGTCTGTTTGGACAACTTATCCAACTATCCATTCTGTGACTTGAAATTCAAATAAAAGAATGGCCCGAGAGTTGCCATAGTGACCATACTTCAGTGTATTTGTGTGTAATTGACAGCCATCTCCCCTTCTTCTCATACTCTTGAAAGACCATGTTCCCATACCTTATATTTACCTTCTTTCCACCTAAGTGCTTAATTATGTTACTTTTTTTTTTCCAAATTAAAACAAGCCTTTTGAGTTTATTAGCTCCAGCAAGGATAGTGTACTCTAGTGGTAAATGCAAAGGACTAACATAATCGTTGGTGACTACAGTCTTTCGCCAACTACATTCGTCTTCCCTTTTCTGTCTGTAAGACTGAGATTTACTCATATATTTTCTAGGACTCTGACACAGCAAAAATGATACATTTTTTAGAGGGATAAAAAAATAAGACATTAAGAATATATTTTAGGTAGGCTTCCGAAGGTTTTGATTTGAGTTGATTCTCTGACATCTGATACTTTTGTTATGATTGTAGCTGACATCTCTATATAGCATTCTATAATTTACAACATCGGATACATATAAACATTTTCTCATTTAATTCTTTGAATTTAACTTTTTTCTTATCTAGAATGCAGAGAGCTGCTTACAACAGAAGAATGAAACAATCATATCTTATGAAGGAAAAACCAGTCAAGTAATGTCTGCCATGAAAGAAATGGAAGAGAGGTATATAATGATTATTACCTGATGCTTATTAGCAAGTCTCTGTGGAATTCTATGAAAGTGGGTATTTCTAATTCTGTGAAATAAAAATTCATCCATTCTTCTAGAGACTAATACTGTAATTCTCTTAAAGAATGATACAAAATGACCTTGCACCAAAAGCCTGAGACTTTTATATGTGTCCTTAATCATACTGAAAATGGAGGCTGTGAAAGGGTCTCTACTCTGACTCAGAACTATGTATGAGAGATTGGAATAGTGATTTTATAAGACGTTGAGTCTCAATGCTACCTCATATATTTTCTGAATGTATGTCTTCATATTTTGATCTAGATTACATTACTCAGAAAAGGCCAGGCAAAGTGCTGAAGAGAGAAACAACAAACTGAAGCAAGAATTTGGTGGCAAAGTTGAAACCCTACAACAGCAGCTCTCCCAACTGGACAAACAATGGTAGATAATCCCCAGCTACAATTGCTTGATGTGAGGAGGAACAATGATGTGTTTTCTGGTTGTGATGTAACAATTATTCCCTGAATTTCAAAGTAACTATTACTGGAGCATATATTCCAGTGTACACCACAATAGTAGTAGTAGGTCTTAGCATTACAGATAATACAAATAAAACAGTTAATACAAATAAAACAGTAAATTTGTTTCCTTTTTATCAGTCTTGTTTTCCTCTTCTCTGAAAGTTGCCTTATTTCCTATCTAAAATCTTTTGAGATTTACCTCAGGCAAAAGCCTCTTCTAACCTATGTTCTGAACAGTTTTTCTGTCTAATTCCCAGGTCAGCACAGTGATAAATTTTTTTTAGCACTTGACAATAGAAAACAATTACCTTTCTCATAGGTAATGGTTATAGAAGCTACACATTTTTGGGAGAAAGTGGAATGATTAGAAGGATCACTGAGAAAGAAAACTTGCCAGCTCATGAAATGAGACTTCCAAGTGACTTTCCATTTGGCTTATACTAGTCCAAAGTTTAATTGTCTTCCATAATATAACAATCTCCATTTAAAACCATCTTCTTTTTTAAAAACAGCTCAAGTCTCGAGAGAGAGTTAAAGTCAGAAAAAGAGCAAAGGCAAGCTCTTCAGAAAGAGTTGCAGCAAGAGAAAAATACCGCTTCTCTGCTCAAAACTGAGTTGCACCAGGTTGATGGGCTAAAAAAGGTAAATTGCACAGTGTGTAGATGATTGAGAGTTTGTGCTTATCATATTGAAGCTTAAGAAAAGCCATTTGAAGATAGTTCTCTTTTTGTATAAATGGAATGATTAAAGACTTTCAGAGCCTTTGAAGTGTGATTTAGTTGAACAGAAAAGTTGAATTTCAGAAAGATCTTTCAGCACCATTTACCAATAAACAGAATGGCAAATACCTTTGGGTAGATAATACCTAATAATCCTACCCTAACATCTTCAAGATGAAAAAAGACTCAGGAGAGCCCACCTATCTTTAGTGATTCTGAACCATCCCTGAGAACTATGTATGAGAGTTCTATAGCCATCCCAGGAGGCTAATATCATACCCTTCAAACTGGAACCCTAATTTCATCTTGGAATAGGTTCAAACCTATAGTAACCCTGGCTTTTTCAAGAATCAGAGGAGATAGCCTTCAAATGCCTTGGAACTAGTTCGTGCAAGGGACAGGCTGGGCTTGTTGACAAGTCAGAAATAAAGGAGAAGTGGAAATAAGGGCATATTCTCTTAAGGCAAAATAAATTTCCCTGTATAAATTCCTCTCTAGGATCTATCCTATATGATTCCTTAGCAGAATGACTGGAAGGGGCCCTTTCTTTCTCTGAATAGAATTAGAGATTTATTAGAAACCATGGGTTTCTTATTTCATAAGAGTATAAGGGCCTACTAATTTTTGTTTAGTTAGGTGGTCAAAATAGCCCAGAGGGAAAACAACCAATCCAACACAGTAGTTTCCCTTAATCCTTAGATAGGTCACATAGAATGTTACCACTTTATACAAGTCTACTTCCTTTCCCAATATTAGGATACAATCCCCGTTCAGATTGTTTTCTTACCTCTAAACTGTAAAAATTCACCATTCCCTCAAGTGATTACAATTTTGTTTTCATTGTGATTTATTTTGTATACCCACCGTAACTTATGAATTTAGAATTTTCAGATACTATTTGAAATACCTATATATCATGCCTCTTGGTGCTGTAAATAAGTCATAAATGGGTTTTTGTTACAAGAAACCAGCTAATTGAAGATCCATTGACTAATAGCGTTACTTCCAACAAAAAAACTATTTGTGTTAGCTTTGAATCAAAATACAAAGAATTTAGGAAGCAAAATTCAAGTGTTCATATCTGAATTTTTTAAGTACTATTTCAAGAAAATGAAAATTTTAAAATACATTACGTTTACTATAATTGCTATTTGAGGGCTTGACTACAAAGCAGATCTATATTAGATGGGCATATATCTTTTTTTTGGTTTTTTGAGGAGAAAGTTGTTTTTATTTTTTTCATTTCTAAATTCTTTCTCTTCCCCTCATCCTTTGAGAGACAAGAAAAATACAATATCTTTTCTGAAGTCATGCAGATTTTCACATTAGATGGATTACAAACAGTAAGAAAGGTGAAAAAATATGCTTCAGTCTCCACTCAGAATGCATCAATTTTCTCTGTATAGATAGCATTTTTCATAATGAATCCTTTGAAATTTTCATGGATCATTGTATTGATCATAGTACCTAAAAGTTTCACAATTGATTGTCATTACAATATTATCATTGTGTATAATGTTCTAGTTCTGTTCACTTCACTTTGTATCTGCTCATATAAGTCTCAGATTTTTCTGAAGCCATCCCCATTATCATTTCTTACAGCAAAATAGCATTCCAAGATGAGATAAACTGAGAAATATAGCAGTTTTTAACCTAGATAAACATCTTGAGTTACTTTTTGGATAAAGTCATTTTTGTGCCAAAGATTAGTACACGAGTCAAATAAATCATATAAATAATTCAGGAAATAAATCCTAAAAAATTAGTTCTTCTATCAGTTCATTCTTGCAGCTTCAGGGAATTTTCCCAGCCCTGGTTAGTGTTGCTATTGTGAATATCCTTGAAAAATAAGAATCTTTGATTATTTATAAAATATTTATAGGAACTTCAAAAACTATATGAGAAAAAAGAAGAATTACAGAAGATTTGTGAAGAACAGGAACAAGCACTACAGGAAATGGGATTGCACCTCAGCCAGTAAGTTCCCAGATTCAATATAATTAGGATAAATGGAACTTTTAAACTGAGTCAGATCAGAAAACTGTGTTAAGCACTAAAAATCTGTTTGCCAGCCATTCCATCTACCTCAATCATTCCATATCTACTTAAGTCTCATTCCTTTCTACACCCCTTTTTACCCATACTCTTCTCTTTTTGTGTTTAGTCTTAAACAGGTATACTTGGGACAATCACAGTGATTTTCTTCAGAGCAGGTTAACAGTTTCCGTTTGGATCTCTCTGCCTTTTTATTACTTTGTCCTCCTCAAGAAAAATATGATGAAACTAAAAAGGTTCAGAGATAAGCAACTAACCTGAATCCTACTGCATAAACTAAACTTTTAAAAGATTAAAACTTTTTAGCCTATAAATATAAATGAAATGGCTAGTGTATACAGATTATAAATGGGTATTCTTCAAACTAGCAAAGTATGTCTAAACAAATTAAAATGCCTTTTTTCTCATAAAGTATAATTTTTGCACCTCATTAGTCTTATGAGGTTATGTTATAGGTTATTTTAAAAAATGTTTAGTCAGTTCTTAGATGAAATTGCAAAGCTATTCTTGTGTTATCAAGGGAAGTAAAGACATTTCAGTTCACATCCTACCACCTTCAACCTCATTTAGGTACAGTTGTGAATTTCCAAGGCATATTAGTCCTTGGAACTTCCAAATAGAATACCAGGGACTGATCTGATATGACTTTTCTTATACTCTTACATTCTAAGAATATGTCCCATTGTCATTAATGGGTATTGATGGGTATTGAATTACAAAAGAGTGAGTCTCTGAAGTGTTTTCTGGTACAGCAGCTCGCAAAATATATAGTATTGAACTACATGATTCCTTCATGTTTTCTACAAGCTAATCTTTTGCTAACATTTTGTAGCCATGTCTTCACTTTTGTTTCTGATCTAGGCTTGTAATTTTTAATTTATTCAGACAGGCCTTGATGTTTTACCAATAACAAATTGACAATGCATTCTTCCTATTTGTTATGGGCATTCATTTTTGCATTTGCCAGAAATGAATAAGTCAAATAGAGAATGCTTGCAGTCTGCTGAAAAATACTGTAGCCTAAGTAGGAAAATAAACATATAAGACAAGTCTGGCATTTTGCTGTGTCTGACCTTCTGTGAGTGAAAATTGCTCCTTTCCCTGCCTTTGTTGCCTAAGAGAGAATAGGATTCTTTTTTCATCTTCCCCCCAGACCCAGGACATATTATTCTTTATAACAATTAAATATCAAAACAGACCCAAAGCATCACATTGCCTATGTCTGAAAGTGTATTCCTCATGCCATACATAAGAATCTACCACTTCTTTGTCAGTGTCTTTTAAAATTTTGACTTCATATTGTATATCAGCATTTGTCATTTGGGGTCCTGATGTGTGTGCCTTCTTTTTCTATCCAAAACATTGGTAGATAAGCTTGTGGCAGTATCTTGTGTGTTATTTAATGCATTAAATAGGTTGTCTCAACTAGCAAATCTCCCAAGCCTTTGTGCTAACATACTAAATGCTCTTCTCCAGTATTATTACCAACAGTGTAGAGAAGCACACCACCAAGGTAAAATCCAGAATCAGCTTACATTAACAAGTATAATAGAAAAATTGTCTCCAAAATGGCTACTTACAAAATTGTGCATTTGTAGGAAGCTAGGATTAATGAAAAGATCTAAGAAGACAACAGACTTTAGGAGTTATGGCTAACTAAATATTTTCAGTGGAAGTTGGTAGTATTGTATTATGCTCATTTTGTTATATTGCCCTCAACTCAAGGTTGACATTCATTAAAAAAAGGAGAATGTTTTTAGAAGTTTAATTTCAATCAAAACTATATACTTTAGAAACTTAAACTTTATTGATATTTTCTTTGGCTTTGCTCTTAAAAGTATGATTTCCAACCTGCGTTTAGTTTGGAATATTTGTGTATAGATGCAAAGTGCTCACTGACTGCTAGACTAGCTCTAGATGTAGTTTCAAAATCCCCAGTTGATCTCCTTAATCATTGTAATCTTGAACAAGGCATTCTTAGCTGCCCTGGGTCATTCAGCCTAGTTAAAGTAGAAGTTCACTATCTTAAGCATCATTTAGAACACCACACTGGAATATCCTTTTTTTCTCCCTCTGATTTTTCCCTTTTCTACTTTTGTTCTTACTCTTTGTTCTGTAACTAAAGAATAGAGATTTCAATTCTCTCTTAGGCATCAAAGGCAAGGAAAAGAGCCACTTAATTTCCTCCAACTTTCATCAAGATACTATGAGATGGCCTAGTATATAAAACTGTAGTATGTATAGCTTATTTTCTTTCTTCTAATTGTTCATAAATCTTTGTGGTATTTGGAAATTTATATTCTTGTTCAAATTAATGATCCTAACCAAGTAGGAATAGAAATAAATTAAAATCGCCCCTTAGAAATTAGAGAAAAAACACACCTACCCCAAATACATAAAGAAGAGAATGGTGGGATCTCTGTACCAAAAAATAAAAGGGGGAAAAGTTAATTTCATGGTATTTTATTTTCACAAAAACTTTTTTCTTTATTTCAGCAGACATGATAAAGCTTTTTTTTCTTCTGTCAGAACTGTCTTTTTTCCCCCCCGCAGATCAAAACTAAAGATGGAAGATATAAAAGAGGTCAATAAGGCACTGAAGGTACTGGATTATGAATAACCAAGGGGTATTTGCATATTAGAAAATTGTGACTTGGTAAATCTTTGTGATTCAGTATAACTGATGTATGAAGTGAAAGTTTCTATATCTATTGCCCACTCGTCCTCATCGAGTCTCACAGTGATTAGGGAAAGACTATGGAAAACATGCTGTTTCAGCTCAGCTTGAAAAGATCAGTAGAATTTTGATAAGTCACATAGGAAGAGGGAAGATTATAGCTAGAAGGCACAGAAAATGGAAAAGTAGAGAGGCATATTTGAGGAATAACTGGCACAATCCATCTTGATTAGAGCATGAGATATGTGATAGGAAGAAAGTGTGAGAGAAAGCTAGAAAGATAGGTAGGAGAGTCAAGTGTGTGGAGCCTTAATGCCAAGCCATGGAGTTTGAACTTTATACAGTAAACAATGAGGGAGCAAGAGAGTAACATAAACAGTGATGCATTAGTAAAATTGCTGTGTCCACAGAGGGCAGTATGTATTGGAAAGGGAATAAACTAGAAGCAGAGAGACTGGTTAAGAGGCTATTATGAGAGTGATCCAGCAAAAAAGTGACATGGAAATGGAAAAGAGATGTGAGAGACATGAGGGGAGAAATGATAAGACTCATACACTGATTTTACAGGAAAAATACACATCATAAGTTTACATAGACTGAAGCGATGAGAAACAGCAGGTCATCTACTTCCTCTTTTTACAGATAGAAGAAAGCCTCAGGTCCAATGTCTCACAGGCAGCAAACAGCAAAGCTAGAAAAATGCAGCCCAAACTTGATGCTCCTTCACAAACTTTTCAGAAAAATTAAATTCTAAAAATTTCAGTTGTTTCAAGAGATCAGCATTTAAATTCCTCTTAACTGCTTAGATGAGATGTCACTGCCAAGATGTGTCACTGGCATTTCTAGCCACTAGTCTTTGTTTGGCTTCCTTTTCTCCTTAGGGTCACACCTGGCTAAAAGATGATGAAGCAACGTACTGCAAACAGTGTGAGAAAGAGTTCTCCATCTCCCGGAGGAAGGTAAGGGCCCACCCCTCTGAGGCTCCTGTCTTGAGAGTTTATTAAAGGTAAAAAACATTCCTGCTACCTGAATCATTAGAACCATTACACATGCCCATCTCATCACTTTACCTAATTAGGGTGCTCGGTTCTAGCATTGCAGGGACCTCCGTTCTGGTTGCTCAGTATCTTCAAAGATGACTGGGTAGGACAGACAAATTATCTCGGAACTTTGGATAAGAGATGGGGTGCCTTGATCTTTTTTAAACTACTTGTTGACTAAAGGATATCATTCATTGGTTTGATTCTCACCACAAAATCTCAGGAGAAAATTTCGGTTGCTGTTCATTTGCATTAAGTAGCATACTCTTTAGTCAATAAGATTGTTTCACAAGTGTTTGTGGGCAATAAACATTGAGTAGTTATGAGCACAAAAGCCCTAGGGCTTTGTTCCCACAAGCTATTTAAAACTATTGAAAGATTCCAAAGTCCAAATCCTGTTTTTGTAGACTAGGGTCAGTAGTAATGAACTGGGATGACAAAGAATTTTAAAGTACATTTCAAAGTGTAAAGCAGCTGAGTTTTAGGTAATAAAACCCATCTGCCTTGTTGCCTTTTTTTTTTTAACCATGCTCTAGCATCACTGTCGGAATTGTGGACACATCTTTTGTAATACATGTTCAAGCAATGAACTTGCACTGCCATCCTACCCAAGGCCTGTACGTGTATGTGATGCCTGCCATACTCTCCTCCTTCAGAGATATTCATCCAATTCCTCCTAGGGATCACGAATGCTGAAAAGTCCTTAAGTTAGCTGCAGAGTAAATGAGTTCCTGCCTCCCTGTAACAAAGCTTGGGAATGTGAATTTTGCAGTTTTTCTGATCGTTATAAATATTCCTGGCAGTAAACTGTTCATTCTGAAAAAAGGCAAAGGAAAGTCTTAGAACAGTAATCGGATCCTCATTGTGCTTGCAATCTGTATGTTACTGATTTACAGGGGGGTTTCATGAGAGCAGAAAGAAAAGGGTTTGTAAACAGCACTTCATATACTTTAATGTATTTTAATGGTTCTTTAATGTACTGAAATATTGGTGTGCTTTTTTATGGTCCAAGATTATTTTCTCTATTTAAATTTTATTTCTCCTTTGTTCTCTTGACTTTGGTCTTCCAGAATGGTTTGTTTTTCTGCACAGTGAATCTCAAGATTTTGCTACTGTAATTTTTCACATGTAAAATACATCTTTGAAAGTTTTCTGATTCATGTGGTCTCCAGAAAACTGAAATTTTCTTCCCTTGAACTTAAAATAAACATCAAGATTTGCTTCTCATGCCCATGAGATACAATAAAAGCTTTTTGATTTGTTTTAATGTAAGCACGCACAACATATAGACTACAAAACTTAAAAGCTCTGGGCTTTTCCAGACCATGAATCTTTCATTAAGCCACTTTTTTCCAAGCTTACCCAACTCTTGACTTGTATGTAGAATGGCTAAAAAACCCTGACCAATGGCACTTCTAGTCCCTCTGATTTAATGTTTTTAGTTTTGAAAGACTATGGGAACAGCAGCACTTGGGTAAGGGAGAGTTGGAAAAAAGCATGTACTGACAGATAAGCTACCAGGAACTAAGACCCCAAGTTTAACCTCACGTGGTTCCTTACCTAGGTAAGGATTAATATAGAAATTTTACCTAAAGCCAAGTTTTTGTTCATTCGTTTCAGTCCTGGGGTTTTCTTGGCAAAGTTACTGGAGTGGTTTGCCATTTCCTTCTCCAGCTCATTTTACACGAGGAAAGGGAAGCCAAGTTGTGACTTGCTTATGGTCACACAATATCTGGTACATTTGTTTAGGCCAGTTAAAAACTGGGGGGACAATTAACAGTATCAAAAGAGAAATAAATCAAGCAAGCAATGTTAATGAACAGTGCAAGGAACGATTAACCCATTTCTGCTACTGCTTCCTTACCACCCACTCATTCTTCAGCTCTCTGCCTTCTGTCCTTAAACATTCTACTGAAAAACTGCTCTCTAAAGTCACCAATAATCTCCTGAATGTCAAACCCAAATTTTAAAAATGACATCACTACTTCATTGATGACTCTTCACCTGGCCCTAGTGGTTTTGACAATTTTCTTCATTCTGATTTTATTAAGACTCCCAAAAAAAGTGTGCCATCTATCTGAAATCTGTTAACCTTACCTAGCCAAACTCAAAATTGTTGAGACTGAACTTAGCCTTTTCCAAAGCCTGCCTATTTTCTGGCTTGTCACCCATTTCTCCACTGTGACCCAAACTTGGGAGACTCATTCAAAAGTAAATTTAGAAATACAACTGGTTGGGGATGATCTGAAACTTACAAAAAAATGGTAGATCATAGAAAGGATATGCTGAAAAGGTGGTAGACAATAAATGTCAGCTTTATTTCATCTTGGTATCTCCCAGCTAGCACAGAAAATATAAATTGACCTTTGGTTTCTAAATACTGGGGATCAGCAAGTTTTTGGTTCATTTCAACTTTTATTAGCACCCAAATACATGCAAAATAAGTAGTTAGACCAGTGGATAAGGGTGGTGGACCTGGAGTCTGGAAGAGGGTATAATCACTTGGTAAGTCACTTAACCCAGTTTGCCTCACTATCATTGAGAAATGAGGTGAAAAAATGGCTAAAACTCCAAATGAGAATGAGTTCAGTAGGAAACGAAAGGACTAAAACAGGATCGTAGGCAAAGAATTAGGCACTATGCAGATGGAGAATATAGAAATCCCTGCCCTCTAGGAGAAGCCCGAGTAGACAGGATCATGTGTTAGAAAGGGAGTTTGCATTTTATTCTGAAGGCAGTGGGATACAACTTGAGGTGTCATTTAATGGTGGGGGTACAGTGGAAACAGCCAAGTTTAAGACCCAGAGAAGTCTAGATAGAAACAGGAGCAACATGGTTAGACATTTGGGAGGGAAAATTTTAAAATGGGGAGAAGGGAAAGTTATTATAAGTCAGCGATGCTGATAAAAACTTGGAATTTACTAAGTAGGTTGGGAAAAGAGTATTTGTCTTCCATTTCAGACATGTCAAAATCATCTGCAAAAATATTGGCACTAAGGATAAAATCAAGAAAAGCAACACCAATTGTGTACTATTAATGTATTCACTCCTAATTAAATCTATCCTAAAAGTGTATATTTATATATGGACTATTTAACTTAGAAAGCACTATAGAAACAACAGGGGTGGGGAGGGGGAGAAAGCCATTTGTCCAACATGCATTTGTCTATAAGAGGTAATGATCTTTCTTGGTCCCAAAGGGCCAAGTGGGCAAGTCTCAAAACTATCATTTATAATTGAGCAGCCCAAAAACTAAAATAGGCTACTATGTGTCTTGAGATCATCATAAACAAGGTTAACCATAGATGTGGATTAGACTTGGAGGATCATCTTTCATTTTTACTTTTGATTTTTATTCAAGAGCTAATAACACAAGGCCTCCGAAGGATTAGAGGACAAGTAAAGCTATGCTGCTTAAAGAAACAAAGGGATTCTGAGACAAAAGTAAGAAATTGCAGATGTAGTAAAGTTTTGAAACAAAATACAGTTATCAGCCAGTATACCTTAGCAAAGCAAAGAGAGAAGTAACCATCAGACAAGGACCAAGAGCAGTTTCACATCCAGGAAGTGGTGGTCACATGTCAAAAGCTAGGTCTAAATAAAATGACAAGAAAAAATATCACTGGATTTAGCAGTTAACTAGAAACATTCTTATGTAAGGAAGAAACTGGCAGGTAGATGTTAACATTTAGAAGTGAAGTGGTATTTGTCTTTATTTCATCAATGTTGATGCCAACTAAAAATAAAGCTTCTTTGACTCATTCAAAAATAAAGATCCATCCTTGGGACTTTAGGAACCTGGAGGAGTCATAGCTATAAATTCCCCCACCTTGAGCATTTACTGTTTAAGAAAGCCCTTTTCCTTAATTAGCCAGACAAAGCACATCTAATTTAACACCAAAAATCTGGAAAATCTTGGAAAAAGATTTTCTAAGACCCAAGTTTTAAACCATAAGCGCAACTGGAATGCTATCTGCAACATGCTCGAGACACTAAGCTTTTGCTATCTTTCACTACAATTGTTCCTTATGAGCTTTGAAAGGCACAAATTATACAGAAAT
Source organism: Sarcophilus harrisii (assembly GCF_902635505.1). NCBI lineage: Eukaryota > Metazoa > Chordata > Mammalia > Dasyuromorphia > Dasyuridae > Sarcophilus > Sarcophilus harrisii. The sequence continues at coordinate 382,984,114 of NC_045427.1, read as the reverse complement.
TTGTTGCTAGTTAAAGCAAAACCCCTCTTCTTCCTTTGTAGTTGAAAAAAATGATGTAAAGTTAGGATCTGCCATAAAATGATCTAGAAAATCTGATATATGCATATTCAAAGGCGCATAAGTACACACCCCAAGTTACCATTGCCCCAGACTGAAACAGCTCTATTGACTAACCAGGCAGTTTCAGTCTCACTTCTCTCTGCAGGTAGATTGCCAAAGGATGGCCATTTGACTTTTGGCACTCATATCCTGTCTTTTCCCCACAAGGACATTACTAGGTACCCAGATACTTTGGTGACACAGTCCCAAATTCTTAAGCAAATAACTCCAAATACTAGGTAGTTTTTCAGGGTTCTGAAGGTAATCTGTGCTTTTCTCTTAAATAGGGAATTCATATACTAATAAAGGTCACTCAATCACTTCAACAGGGAATGGTGAGGAAACCTAGCATGCACATTTAACAGTTGTTGCTTAAGAAACAGTGCCAAATAATGACACTGTTAAAATTAAGGACAATATGTATTCCAGTTTTTGAAAGGAAGATTTATTTAACAAGTTTCACTTAGCGCAATACACCTAAAAGGAAATCACAATACAATGAAAGATTTAAATCAAGGCCTCAGAATTTAATACAAACACCAAGACCAAATCCTAAAGTATCCGTATTGCGTCTCAAAATTGTCCCCATTAACTTAAAAAAAAAAAAAAAGCTTAAAACGTACGTGCCTTACAGGATAGTAAACGAAATAAACTAGAACAAACATGCCAAATGTTTCACTTTTGAATCGCAGACACAGCTCCTATATTTGTTTTACAAAAAAGCATGTCTCCCAACATGCATCTCAAACAGTGTTCCATGTAATGTGGTATAAGAGCAACATTTAACATAATTGAAACTGCTTTAACCTAAATACGCTTACTGCTTAAGTACACTCCTACAACATAACTACCTTGAGAAAAGCTGAAATTGTTTAACAGTTATAGTCTTTACTCAACTTGGTTATTACATCCTAGATGAATGTTTTTCTGTGTTCAAAAATACTGAACCTGAAGTTTTTAAAACAATCCTGATTTCACTTACAGTAAGCATAAATCACAAGCTTGTATTGCAAAACTGTTAAACTTCGTTTTTGTTTGTTTTTTCTTTAAAAAAAAAAGTTGACCAAGAGTCAGTGATCAGGATTACATTCCCCATCCACCACTCATACTGGACATGCCAGACATCCCTCCCATTCCGTTCACTCCCATAGATGCACGGCTCCCACTACTGTAGTAGCTGCTGTTCATCGCTCCTTGGCTCCCTGAAAAGAGATATACGTGGGAAAAAGTTAATAGCCATTTCAAAGTACCAGCCACGTTAAACAGTAATCACAAAAATAAATAAAATTTGTTTTTAGTGCACAATGGCTGCTGTTTTATGTGGAGAGAGAAACATGTTTGGGATAGGGGGACCCTTACTCCAAACAGGCCTCCGTTAACCCCTTCACTGCTGTACCAACTTGCCATACTCCTGTGCTACCATTTTAATGGATCTTTAAGGATTAAAAATTTAAGTTTAAAGGAAAACTAGTGTTTTTCAAAAATTGCAAAATTACTTTCACAATGATTTTAAAGCTAAACAGGCATTTAAAAAATTTAACATAAAACATTCACAATGTTAATTGAATGGCATATGAATAGGGAGCACAGGGGGAAGTCTCTTGCTTTTCCTATTCATGGTGGGCAGGAAGTGAGACTACAGTTGGTCTAATGGCAACTCACTGTGCCCAAAATGGCAGCCTCCATGGAGTTAAAGTCAGAGCCATTGACTGCTATAGAAAGTGTTATTACAACAGATAAAAAAAAAAATATTTGCTATTGGGAATTTAAATTAGATTTTTCGAGAAAATATTTACCTATGCAATGTTTGATTGAAAATCACTGGAGTTTTCCTGTAAAACTTGGTCTGCAAAAGGATTTTGTAGGGTAAGACTATAATACCAAAATCACCATTCTTTAGACCAATTGAAAATAAACCAAAACCAATCCTAGTTTTAACTGTCTAGAAAATATGATCTTAAACCCAACCGCCAGTCTACCATTTAATTATCCCATCTAGAATAGTTAAGTTACTAATAAAAAAAAGTTTAAAAACTTAAAATTAAAAAAAAAAAAAAAACACAAAAGGCACAATTTTTATTCTTAATGGAGGCAGATAACATTTTCTGGCTCGACAGCAAGTTATGATCAATTACTACTAGGTGCCATTTATGAAACACTTCCCCCAATGCTCATTTCTCAAAATTTTAATAAAGCAATTATGCTTAGCATTTATTCCTCCCACCACCATTGTCCCACCACTACCAAAGCAAACAACCACCCCGCTATCATATATGCCCAATTTCAAAAAGGAACCTGCATATATATTTCCCTTCCCCCCGTCTATAAACATGCCTGCCTTAAAAAATTTAAACCACAATTAAAACATGCTTACCATATCCGCTCATGCTGCTTTGACCACCGTAGCCTCCTCCATAACCCCCACTCAGCTGCTGGCTAGCTGGACCACCGTAACTGGACTGGTTTGCTGTTAAGTTAAGAAAACATTAGGTTCTTGTTTCCAAGGCCATATGGTACCTGGTGGTACCTGGCTTGCACTTCTAAATCTACATGACCTTCCAGAGTTGACCTCTTGGTCCTATCACCAATCCTGTTCTAGAGTAATTCTTAAAGCTATTTTTAAACAGCATTTTATTCCTCCACTATATGTACAGTGTAATAGATCCACAGGACTCAATAAAGTAGAGGCATTATTACAAAGCTGCTTTTCTTAGATTCTTTTTATATTAAATTTAATGGATGCAAATAATGAAATGACATCCTTCACTTGAGGTAAAATTGGACACCACTCATCCCCCTCAATTATTTAACAAGGTACTTCATTTCATATTGTATTGCCAGGTCCTTTTTTACTGACATTAGGCAAGACTAGGCTCTTTAAGTAATTGTTATTTACAATTCCCTCCCCCCCCAAACAAACAACAATCTATTCTCCAATCTGTAAATTTTATTACTTCACTAAAAACTTTTAAGTCTTAATATAAATAACTTCCATCTGAATGGAAGGAATAGCCTTCCAAAGGACCTGACTCAAGATTACACTAAACTCAGTTAAATATATACTAAACATAAATAACTTAGCTTAAATATAATTGACTTAAATATAAATGTTTTGTTTTTTAAAAAAACTAGCGATATTTACACAAGCCCATGCCTCCCATCATTTGGCTACCATAAGCACCACCGCTTGCTCCTGCTGTAGAATTCAAGAAGAGTTCTACATATCTGTGTTCTGAAATGAGAGAAAAGGCATACAAGGTTAGCTTAAAAAAAAGACACTAAAGTGATATTTACACAAACCCATGCCTCCTAGCATTTGGCTACCGTAAGCACCACCGCTTGCTCCTGCTGTAGAATTCAAGAAGAGTTCTACATATCTGTGCTCTGAAATGAGAAAAAGGTTTGAAAGATTACTTACTATGCAAGTTATTCTTAAATTTTAGTATTAAATATAAATAAGCAGCCTAAATTAACCCTCCTGCTTTTTATTAATGCTAAAACTTATACTCTTTCTATTACAATTTATAATTACTGTTCAATTCCCTAAAAACTATTTGAAACTACCCTGTGTACACCAAGCCAAGTTAATAGAAATCAAGATGACAAAAACCTCTCATACTTTAACTAATGATCACAAGGCAAATGATTTTTGCTGTGCATGCTATAAATTTCCTGGGATACAAAAAGTCCAATAGACTCACGCATATTTGCTTTGTCTTTTGACATAGCTGCCACAGCATCTTCATGAGTAGCAAACTCAACATCCGCTTCTCCAGTCACTCTGCCATCAGGTCCAATTTCAATGTGTACTCGAACAGGATTGAGTGGTGAGAAAAACTGGGCATAAAAAGAATCAGGTTATGCTCTCATTTTAAGATTACCTTCTATAAAAAGCCTTTAGTTCTTTAAAGTCATATTTTTATTTATCATATTTATCTGAAAAACTTACATTGTAAATATCATTTTCAGTAGCTCTGTAAGGTAATCCTCTCATGTGCACACAATGGCCTGTTGTACTCTGGAAAGTGGACCCACCATCTCCATATCTATGATCAGACATTCCTGAAAAACAGTAATTTAGGTCTAGATTTAAAAAAGTGTAAGTATCCTCCAGCTTTGAAGTACAATTCTTACCTTACCTCTTCCAAATCTATCCGACCCAAAGCCATATCCATCATTATATCCATTGTAGTCATCATAGCCTCCATACCCTGAAATGGTTAATGGGGAAGAGTCATTATTTAACAGGAAGCTTTTTTTTTTAAATGGGATATCTTATTTCTTAGGTACACATACCTCCACCATAAGCACCTCGCCTCATTCTTTCAAACCCAGCTCCTCTACCAATGCTGTTATAGCCTCTGCCAGCCCCAGGTCTGTCATAAGGACCTGGCCGCTGCATAGCCATTAGCTTTCGAGGAGGATCATAATGAGTGCGAACTTCTGCCCGGCTGCTCTTGAAGATTTCAATATACCTACAACATTGTTCATATAGAAAACTAGTGAGTCCTTCATCTCATGCACAGGTATAATTACACAAGACAATATTTCTAGTCATAGCCATGAAACTGACAAAATACTTTAAAAAGCCAGATTTCTTTACATTTGCATAGGCAATGACCAGATTTTACTCTTGACTATAAAAACGTCATTTTTAGAGGGGAAAATTAAACTCCTCCTTTAAAAACAAAAAAAACAAAAAACAAAAAAAACAAAACTACTGTTGCCCAACCTTAAGGGTGGGAGAGGAGTATTTATATAAAAGTAAAATGTTTTAGGAGGGAATGAATTCCACTCAACTATCAACATTTCAACATTTGAATTAACTGGCAATGTGTAACAAGTGAGCTAAAAAGCCAGCCTTCACCAACATTCTAGCTCAATGCTACAGTTACTTTGCCTTTAACAAGTACCCCACATATCCTATGCTTCTTAGTAAGAATCAGCATAGGTAAGCGCATGCTTCAATGAAAAATAGTCACAAGCAAAATTGAATAAAACCTTTTGTGACAATTTCTTGAAAGCTATGCTTAACGTTACAATGCAAGTTTATATACAGCAAGAAAAGTTTGTGGCATTTCAACTTTATAAAACAAGTTCAGAAAGTTATCACATTTTCTTATGGTAATATTAATTTACTAGATATTGAGCTAAAGCCATTGTTTACACTAAATTTTTTTTAAAGCCATAGTCTCTCGACTCCATGGACTTATGGTTACTTATAGAAATTAAGAACCTTAATTGGCAAATGCATCTTAACTGAATGGGAATAATTTAACCTTAAGCTTTTGTGTCTATAATATATGGCATTGGAAAGTTTTTGCATGTAACTTTAGCATCTGATAGTAACTTAAGTTTTAATATTTTAATTATTAACTAGGACTAGGAAATAGATACATTTCCTTTCAAGCAGAGAGAATATGGATTTAATTATCATTTACCATAAGAAAAGTGACGTATCCAACCAACCATCCATCCCCACCTGTGCCCTATTCTTTCCTTGTGTTTCTTTAGAGCCTTTTCAGCTATTTCCTGTGAAGCAAACTGCACGAAGGCCTCCCCCGTACTCCTCCCCTGGAAGTCCACCGGCAATGTTATCCCATTTGGCACGATTTCCAACCCTTCAACCCAAGGACAAATAACCCCAGTAGGGGGGCAATATTAACATCACAAGCCCAGAAATGATTCTTCTTATAGCTTTAAATACACCAGAATTGTAAATATTTTAGGCGAATGGTATGCTTTTAACTTTAAGTACTCAAATATGCACTGACATGAAGTTCCATATAAGTTTACTATTGTTAAAACACCCTGTGGCACAAAAATGAGCAAACAAATATACAGTTTACTTGCTGATAGGGGATGTATTAAAACTGACAACAGTTTATATATTTTCAACACATTCTCATTGCTGAGAATTACACAAGATAGAATGACACAGTAAACTAATCAAGTTTCACACACTAACAAGTTTTGCCAACATGTCTTCTTTCCTTTAAATTAAATATTACAAATAAAGCTAAGTGGAACTTCAGTTTTCAAGACAATTTTTGCATATTTAGGTACACATACAATGATGAAATAAAAACATTGCTAAGATCACAAAACTGATCAAATAACCTGACTTTTAAAACACAACTGATCTAAGACAATCATGCAATTTTTATGTTCTTAATTGTAAGATAACACTTAAAACGTTTTCAAAGATGGAATTTCCAGTTCGTGGATACATTTCCAAGATTACAAAAAGTCTTAAAAAACACTTTCCTAGGAGTAAGATATGAAATTACATTAAGTGACAAATGGCATTCAAATTTTCATTCTAATAAGATATTTGAACATTAGTCAAAAACAATGACTAGGATTCAAATATTGTTATCAAATATGCTATTAAATGATTGAAATTAATACTTATAAACTATTAAACCACAAAAGCCCTCCATCTTTAATATTGCATTCTAGACCTAGAAACAACTAGTCAAATTTTTCAAAAACTTAAAAAACATTTCTATTACAAACTTTTCAATGAGAAAAATACTCATGCAAATCACATCAGAATTGTGTTAGACATTCAATTAGTTTAGGCCCAAAACATTACCTCAGTGAGCATTTCCCTATCTTAAGTAAACAGGGACAGCATTTTTCAAAAATCAGCAATAGAATTTAAAACAGTACCTGCAAATTATTCCTCTGCAATCTTACTTAAGACAGGCAACTTGCAATGCTAGTAGCCTACAATTACCAGGCTATAATCAGGTTTTCCTTGGAAGAGGCTCCATAGTATTGCTCCAGAGAACATAAAGGAGTTTAACTTTGATCCCATGACACCGGCAGTGTCATTTTACAATAATGAATAACAGCAGGAAGAGTGTTAGTTAAAATTAAAGTACATCAGTCTAGTCATGGTGATAAGTGCATCTTACCTTATAAACTTGAGGTACTATGCTGAACAGCAAATGTGTAGAAAGAAGTTAAGCTGTTGAGGACAATCCTCTAGCATCTAAATATCTACTTTAAACTACAACACCAAGTATAAAAAAAATTAAAAATTTAGTGATATTTAGAATCCAAGTTGTTTTCCAGCTTTAAGGTAGTCTAATTTATGGGCTTAAATTATTTGAAAGTCCCTGAACTTCTAAACCAGAGAGAAGAGCATTCAGTGTTTAAAAATTTCAACTTGTCCAAACAAGTACATCTAAATAACTCCAATTACTTGAACTAGCCAGAATGCACTGCCCAATGACAAGCACTACTACATACCTGAAAAAAACTGAACAATTTCTTCCTTGCTACAGCCAAATGGGAGTCCTCTAAGGCGTACAAAGCCATCATTGGCAGTATCAGGACTATTTGGACCAGTATGCTTCAACACCCAATCCATTTCAACGTTGTTTGACTTGAATACTGCAAGAGGTGCTTAGAATTAGTCAATTTCGGAATGTTAGAATGAGAAAGATTTCCTTATTTTTAGGTATACTAGGAGGTGCCAAAAACTCACTTAGATGACCATTTCCATGCGGTCAATTACCTAAAATTCAGAAAGGGGGGGTAAAATCTACACACTTAACACTTTTTACTATGTCAACATAAATCAAACCTTCAACATATCTGTGTCCCATTGTTTCTCTGTCTTTTTTCAGTGCCAATTTGACTTCATCTTCTGATTCAAGTTCAACAAATGCTTCTCCGCTTGGTCTGCCTTCTCGGGTATAGATGAAGCGAATGCCTGATGCCCCATTTTGAATTTTGCATTCTGTGAAGAAACCAATTGTTACTGACAGTTAATATATCTAACCATTTGGTTAGGTCCTGGCTGCTCCCTACAACTATGATTTTTAAAACTTTGTATTAGATGCCCGTATTGTTACTGGAAGCAAAATTATTCTGAATACAACATTATGACAGTTTATAATTTTAAGTTTTCGAAGTGAAAGATACCAGAATAGTTAAATCTCAAGTTTTAGGGGGTTTTAAAATCCTTAACAAATTTTTACAACTTCAGACCTTTACATTCTATCTCTATTACTAAAAATATATAAAAATAAAAAAAAAAAATCAGCCTTATGACTGCATGCCAACAACACCACCCAGCCTCAAATTAATTTTGTTTTGGGGGGAAAGGTTAAATACTTATTCCTCTTTACCAAGATAAGATACCAAGTGAAACATTCTTGACTTACCATTCTCAGTACATCAAGCAGCAGGAATACTATGGCTTCATATAGTAACAGTACAAGCATGAAATTATTGACCCACCTTATAAATTGCTAAACAGCTTATTTTTATGTATCCATAACAGCTTCATTGAACAGGCCATATAAAAGCTTCATCTTCCCATATTTCTCCAGGATTTTACTAATACCAAGTAATAAGCCACTGACAACTTAAAGAACCAAATCTATTTCCAAATCGACTCCTTTCACAGCTTTCCTATTATTCGTTTTTTGTTAAATATCCATCTCAACATTTCCAAGTTTCTAACTTTGAATCATAGGTTACTTTCCAAAGGAAAAATGCACGGCTTTCATCTGTCCTAAACAAAAAATCATACCAGCCTTTCCACGATACTTTTGCTATGTAGGAGACAGTCAAATGTTTATCAGGAGACATTCAATTCTCGTCAAAGCATTAGATGCATTTCCAAGCAGCCCTCCTTTAGCAGAACGATAAGAACCATAAGGATCCAAGGAGGGAGGGGGAGGAAGCCTTTTGCTAATGCAAACCCGGCCTCTCCAATCCACTTCCCGTAAGCAAGCTGCGGTCGTTTCGCAATTTCCATTGTGTAATGACGCAAAGCGAAACCAACTTCCACCCCCTCCCCCCAAGCAGCAGCGCGAGACTTGCAGCAAGCGGCCGCTCCCCCGCCAGGGGGCCGCCAGGAGCGCGCGACTGCCTAGGACCACGCGGCCCCCCTCCCCCGCCCGTCGACCTGCTGCCTACGCGGGCACGAGGCCTACGCGGACGCGAGGCCAACGCGCGCGGCCGCCGCCGCCCAAAGGCGCGCTCTCACTTTCCCCCCCCATCTTACACCCCGCCCCACCCCCGCCCGCTTACCTGAGAAGAAGCGTTGGACTTCATCGGCCGAACAGGACCAGGGCAAGCCCCGGACCTTCACCACGAAGCCTTCTCCGCCTTCGGTGCTCAGCATCATCTTGTTCAGTCAGTGGCGGCGGCTGCGAAGCGAGGGCCGAGGGTGAGGAAAGGGTTCCTCCCCCCGCCTCCCGGGTAGGCCCTCGCCCCGCCCCTCACCCCCCCCTCACCCGCGTTCCCAGCCGTTCGCGCCCCCGCGCCAAGCGGGGATTCACAACCGGTAACCCGTCCTTCGTCCCCACTATACCAACCACCCCAACCATCCGCCGCGCCCCCAAAACCGGTCGCCCGCGCCTCCGGGGCCGCGCCGGCCGAGCCTCTCTCCGGCGGGCGGGCGGCCGAGGAAATGGCGGCGGCTGCTTCCGCTCCGCCTCCTCCTGCTCCGCACACAATGGAGTCGCCTCGGCCCGCAGGCCTCGGAGGCGCCGACAAGCTCCGGCCGACCCGAACCGCAGCCCACAACGCGCCGCGCTCCCCCCAGAGTGCCGACGGGGACCAGGCCGAGAGAGGTCCAGAGAGAAGTGCCGTTCCCGCGGGCGACGGAGGTTGGGTGAGAGCCGACCGGTGCTCACCTCGATACTTGACTTCGGCGTGGCTACGAAGAAATGACCGCTGAGCGCCTGCGCATCCTAGATAAACCCCTTTGAGCACGCTCTGCGCACGCGCAGAAGAGCTCCAGTCTCCGCCCCCTTGCGTCACACAACGCTTGTGCGCAAGCGTAGTTCCACGAGCGCCAACCTCCTCCCGCCACAGGAATCTCGCGCGCCTGCGCTTTGGCCACAGTCCTTCCCAACCCTTCCCCCACTAAGACCCCCCACGCCCTTTCTGCGCTTGCGCTTTACCGCGAATATTGAACTTCGTGCCCATCCGCTTACTATCTTGCCTGTTGCGCATGCGCCAACTTGCTGATGATTCGCTTCTCAGGCCCGCCAAGGTGGGGGAGGGGCAAATTATGAAGGGCCTAGGGTGGCGGCCTTTAGTCTGTAGTGTTAGTGGCTCCCGCTCTCAGTGGGTGGGCCTTCTTCCCAGATAGGGTTAAACTCCTTGTCCGGTAAGGAAAGAGAGCCGGGGTCTTTGAAATGTCTCGAGTTCCGGCCTGTCGCAAACATCAGGGCCTTGCAAAGATTAGGCTTTAGCGCCCCCTCTATCCGCGACCTCTTCGGGCACGCGCTGGGCCTTCACTACTATCTCTACCGGTCTCGCCGGGGCCGCCGCCCCCGAGAGGGGGCTTCTCCGCGGAGGCTCCCGGGTCCGGGAAACCTGCGGGCCCTAAGGCCTAAACGCGGGAGCACGGAACCTCCTCGAGGGCAGCGCCAGAGCTTGTTGTCCTTGTGGCCCCCGCGCTTGGCCCTCTGTAGGCGCTTAATAAATGTTGGTTTGGGGGTACACGGAATACCCCTGCTGGAGAGGCCCCGATGAGAAGAGGGGGTACCCCCGCCCTCTCTTCACGGAGCCTCACCAAATCCCCTGCTCCGGGTCGTGTTCCCTTGGCACCGGGCTTGGGAGCTGCTGGTGAGCTCCTTCAGAAACGGTAGGGAATCCTATTTCTCTTGAGTTTGGGGCGTCCTGGAGCATTTTTTTGAGCGCCTGCTATCCGGAAAGTTCAGTACTAGAATAACGTGAGGAGGAGAAAGAAGTATTCCCTGCCCTCAGAAAGCTTAGGTCATAGGCATGCCATCCACACAGAAAAGTGAAGTAAAAGAAAGTGCGGGATTAAGTGTCAGAGCAGTGGCTGGCAGGCTTTAGGATTTTGGAGAATGAAGAAAACTAAATATTGTAAAGTTAAACAGCTGTTGGGTGTTGAAGCCACAAGCAGCCTTTGTATTCCCTTACAATTATCTGGATGCTCAGCCTTATGCGTGGGACGGGTAGAGGCTTAAAAAGTGTTTGTTGACTATTCTCCATTGAGATAGTGACTGCACTTGTGATTTTATTGGTGTAAAGATCTCCTAGATGAGGAAAATCTTGTCAGTGCAAATTAGGATCTTCTCTATAATTTGTGTTCTTAGAAAATTGCCCAGGACACTGAGAGGATAAGACCTGCATTCAGGACTTGAATTTAAGTCTTGTGGGTTCTAGGCCAGCTCTTTAAAAGCTGCAGGGATTCTTATAAGATCTGTTAGTGCCTTGGATAGAAAATAGGAAAGTCTCATGTTCTGTTAGAGATGTCTCCAGTTTGAGATTCCCCAATGGGCAGTCAGCGATGTGTGACTGATGCTCCAGAGAGACGCTGGGCATAGATAGATCTTGGAATCATCTGCTTGAAAATGATAATTAAAACCATTGCAGCTGAGTCACCATTTTACAAAAACAGTGTAGATTTGAGAAAAGAAACTTAGTTTTCGTGTTTCAAATGTATTTTCAATCATACCCACACAGTTTGTTTTTTATTCCAGTGATTAAACTGAGTGCTAAAAGTGTACAAAATACAAGGTAGTCTTAGGTAGGAACAGAAATACAAATGATCAACTATCAAATAATTCATTAACATATCAACAAGACAATGTAAATTGATTATATAGAGTGAGATGTCTAGATGACATATGAATTTGTACAGGATTGTTAACACTGTCTTGTGCTACCAATTTTTTTTTCTTTTCCTTAAAACTTGTGCTTCACAATTCCATTTTCTCTTAAAAATGTATATAAGGGGCATCTAGGTGGCCCACTGGATAGAGCACCAGCCCTGAGTCAGGAGGACCTGAGTTCAAATGGGACCTCAGACACTTAACACTTCCTAGCTGTGTGCCCTGGGCAATTTACTTAAACCCAATTACTTCAGAAAAAAAAAAAAAAAAAAAAAAAAAGTTTGGAAATATTAGTTTCATTTTAAAAGGTATTTTCGTTGTTAAAAATGTTGAGATCAAAATTAGACTCCATTCAAGGTTCACTATTAATGAAAAACTATACTTATATATAGTGAAGTTTTATACTATTGTATTACCACAGAGAAAGAGATAACAGAGGTACATCTCAAAAGCTCCACTAGACAAATGAATCTCTAAAAGAATGAAGTCAAGAATATGACCTTCAGTATTATTGGGTAGCTAAATCTTTGACATTTATGGAGAGACATAGACTAGAATCACCAATGAGTAGCTAGAGTAAATACACAAAGAAATGAGATCACAAGTCCATGGAAATGTAATACCATTTTAATAAAGTACTATATTGCTATGTAAAGAAAAATAATGAGACAATATTCAATAAGTTGAAAATGGAAGAGTAAGTGGAATAGGGAATCAACATGAACTGGAATAATTAGAAAAAAATTCATAGAAAATATGTTACTTGTGTGGCTATTAACAATTTCCTTTATTACTTGCTGCTATGTTGAGCCTATCATATTTGATTGAGAAGCCATTATTAAAGTAATAGGCTATTAAGATGGATTTTTAAAAAAGGAAATGGCATAGAATTTTAAAGCTAGAGGAAGCTTTATAAATAATGATTCACTTTAAGAAGGAAGCAGGTCCAGATACAAGAAGCACATAATTTACTCAAGGTAATACAACTAGTTATTAGGAGAGCTAAGTTCTGTTGTTTCAGACCTATCTGATCCCAAGTGACTTCACCTGAGATTTTCTTGGCAGAAATACTGGAGTGGTTTGCCATTTTCTTCTCCATCTCAGTTTCTGGATGAAGAAACTGAGGCAAATCCCTAAGATTAAAACTTATTGATGTTGCCAATAAATAATTCTATCATATCCACCCATTGCTTATTTAGTCCAAAAATTAAATAGTGACCAAAGTGCACAGAGCATTAAATTTCTTAGATAGAAACAGGAACACAAATAACTCCCTACTCCAGAGGATTTTATAATCTCAGAAAAGATCAAAGTAGAAAAATCATCTCTAATTCCCTTTAAATAATTTGCCTATGATTACCCATCAAGTTAGTGAAATTCAGTCCTCCAGTGCCCAGTTTGTCACTTTGCTTGCTCCATATTTCCCAACTTCTTCCTATCCATTGCTACTCTCTTTCCTATTCAACAGATTTTCTAAGAGCCTATGTCTTAGGAAAATCCAGGGATGAATAAAATATGGTCCATCTTCTGACAGGAATAATGGAGTTGAGAAGCAGATTTGAAATATTTTTGGAGATGGCCAACATGTGTATTTAAGTATAGTGATTTGTTTACAGGTACTGATTTAAGGGGGAAAAAAGAGTGATATTGAAGCAAAAAAAAATAATAGAGAGTGATTGAGGCATTTAAAAATGCAGAGAGGAGAACAAAGAAATTGTTGAATTTCTGTTTGTTTTAAAAAAAAGTTATTCATAAGAGAAATATATAGCTTCATATGTAGCCTCCTGAGTTTTTTGTAGAAATATTTGTTAGTGTTTATCAAGTTCACAACAAAAGATAAAAAGTTTTTTTTTTTTTTTAAACTAAGATACTTCAGATTCTACTAAATGAGAGGTACAGATAGGTGCTATAAAACTTCAAGGACAATTTCCTATAGACAAGAGGTAGAATTAGAGTTGCACATTGAATGATGTTAAGATTGGACTCAATGACAGAAGGAAAAGAATATTTGGTGAAAGTTCCCTAAACAAGGTTAAGGTGACACATAAATAAAATACTTGGGTGATAATCCCCATCTTTGCCAGAACAAGGAGAATATATGTCAGGATTTAGTTTTTATCTTGAATGTTAGGTTAAGGAGTCTGAAATGTGCTGAATATTCAAAGGTTAACCTCTGGATGTTTTCAAATAGAAAAATAATGTGTTTAAAACAGAACTTTATAAAAATTAATTAATCCAGCAGTATGTGTAGTTTATATGGATGAGGAAAGAAGTTTAAAGGAAGGGACCTGTTTGGAAGTTAATCTCCATGAAATCTGATGAAGCCTTGAGACTGAAGTGGTAGCATTAGGGATGGAAAAGAAAAAGACATTCAGACCAGATTAAGGATATAGCCAGTACTCACTGTGCTGTGTTGCTATCTTTCTAACATCTCTTCCTAAATGTAGTCAATACTACTCATGATTTCTCTGTCCCCAAAATACTTCTTTTCTGTTCCTCTTGTTTCCCTCCAACATTTCCTAATCTTTCTTCCCTGTGTCTAATAGTTCTAAAGCCCTCTGATATATATTAGATTCTAAAGTAAAAAACAAAAAAACAGTGCCTTTCATCTATGGACTTTTAAACTTCCCGTGATCAGGGAGACAGGACTGACCAGTATTTTGCTAATTTTTATAATCACATATCTGCAAGACTCCCTAGAGAAATACTCAAAAATATAAAACTAGACCCCAATTTCCAAGGTGGTGTTTCAGTCTTGGCTATGTAGAAACTACCAAATAATTAGATAAAAGCAGTAAGAAATGAATAAAGTCTTAATTACATAGTTGACATGCCCTAAGAATAGTTCATGTGTCCCTTTCCTAACCCCTTTCCCCCTTTTCTTCTTTGACAAGATATAAATTTTCTATTGAAGGTGAGAATTCCTGCCATAGTCTCTCAGTCCCCACTGATAAGGCCTTTGTTCTCAAATTCAAGTTCATGGCTTAGTTCACATCTCAAAACCTGTCTTGAAAGAAAGCTCAGATTCACACAGAGACTTATGATACAAGAAGGGTTTAGTTCCTTGTAGAGTATGATACATTCTTGCAACATCTTTAGAGAACTATTCTTGCAAGCTCTTTAGAGAACCAGTCTATATATTCTGTTGAGCTACTATGCCTGTTAGAGATAGAGATGGTAAGTAAGAAATAAACCATTGCAGGGACAAATATGCTAACATCTGAAGGAAGTCTAGTTTATTCACTTGTTCCTCTGAGGAGGGAAGGAGCTGTCCTCAGATTAAGAAGGGTCTTAGCAACTGTATAAATATGTATACATATTTTGTATTTAATTTATACTTAACATAATATGTATGGAACTATTTGCCATCAAGGGGAGGGGGTGAAGGGAAGGAGGGGGAAAGCTGGAACAGAAGTTTTACTCATGCATATGTTTTGTCAACAAAAAGCTATAATAAAAAAAAGGGTTTTAGCTCTTTAAATAATCATATAGAAGAGTCATAGTCTTTGGAGAAAGAAGGGAGGACAAGATTCCCAGGCTCTTTTAAGAAAAAGATGTGTATGCTACACCATCTGCATATCCTGAGTTGGAAATAATAATAGCTGGGACTTATATTGCACTGTGAAGGAGGGTCAGATCAATATACAGACCCCTTGGTCTGTTTGGATATGACTTCTCAGAAGGCAGTGTGGGAGCTTGGTTTCATGGCTTAACTTAGCATAATTAAGTAGATGCCCTTCTAGAATGCAGTTTGTTTTGTTTTTTAATCTTTAAAAGCATACATTAACTCTCCCTCCCACTCCACTCTGAGAAAAGAAAAAATATATATATATAGTCCAGCAAAACAAATTCTTAGATGTCCAAAAATGGGCATCTCATTCTGTATTTTGTCTACCATTTTTCTGGTAGCAAACATAAAATATATCATCTTCAGTCTTCTGGCTTTGTGGTTGATCATTGGATTGATCAGAACTCTTAACATCTTTCAAAAGTTGTCTTTATAACGTTGTCATTGTATAAATTGTTCTCCTAATTCTATTCACTCTTATCAGTCTTCCCAATAATAGAATAACTGAGTCAAAGGGCATGCAACTTTAGCAACTTTTTTTAAAGAATAGTTCTAAAAGTTCTAGCTGGACCAATTCACAGCTCTAGTAATGCATTATGTGTCTTATTTTTCATTACCCCTTCCACTATTTGTCATTTTCCTTATTTTGTCATCTTTTCCCATCTGATAGATCTGAAGTAGAACTTTAGGGTCATTTTAATTTGCATTTCTCTTATTCTAGAGATTTGGAGTATTTTTTCAAATGATTGTTGATTAATTGCATTTCTTCCCTTGAAAACTGCCTAGATGTGTGCTTTGACTATTTATGAATTTAGAAATCAATTTATTCTTATAAATGTGAATTTGTTCCTTATATTCTTTGATTATGAGAGCTTTAACTTAGCACATATAATTTAAAGAGAAGAAAGTGTCCCAGGAGTTAATGTCCCTCAGTAGAGTTAGGGCTGGATAGCTGATAAAGAATGACAGCCATGTCCTGAGCTCTGGCATTTGCAGACAACCAAAAAGAATCAGTTATGATGGAAAAGATCAGTTATGATGGTGTTAGCATTTCAGGGCCTGGCCAGCAGAACTCTATCCTGCCAAGGAGTAGAGTTAATTATACAGCACAGCTCATTTCACATTCCATATTGCATCATCAGTGCATGAATTAAATAAACTGCCTGTGTCACTTTCCCACAGTGTTTTGAGAGACATTGGTTTTTAGTGGTAGACTGGACTTACACATTGATTTTTGGAGTCTTTAGGGAAAAACTTGTGACAATCAAGTATTTGCTTCATTAAATAATTTTGCTTTGAATTTGTATATCTTCTGGTTTGGTCTTGTGAAAGTCATTATAAATGGGGAACTCAAATGTATGCCAAGTAGATAATTGAACCTAACAGAACTATGAGCATCAATTAAACCAAGGTCCACATTAAAGAGACCCCTATTTTATAGAGATGAAGAAACAGACTTAGAGTGGTTAATTGATTTGGTTACTCAGTTATTAAATGTCAGAAGTAGGATTTGAATCTGCTTTTAACTGACTAAATCCAAACCTCTATTCCATTGGCTACACCATGATGGAGTAGCAACCCAGCTCTACCCCTTCACTAATGCTATGAGTCATATGGTGGGGTCTTCCAAAAGGAAGAGTAACAAGACTCCCTGCCAACATTTACTTCTTTCTTGCATTCATTCCTGCATTTCCTCCAATACTTTGTAAGACTCTATTAATCCCTTGGTTCTCCCATCTTTCTTATTGCTTCTTAGTAATCTTTACTGACTTATCATCTCTTATCAAAAGTGTCAAACACTCAGCCCAACATGAAAGTTCAGGCTGCAATACTGAACCACATAAAAATGTAATTGGGAAATATTTAATAAAGTTAATAAATTACAATAGAACATAGATGATGTTATTATGTAGTTTTCTAAGTCAATATGTACCTGCTGGGATCTTTATGTGTGGTTAGTGGTCCCTTTTCTATTTGAATATGACATCATTGAGCTTTATTACAACCCCTAAATATGGTATACCTCATAACTATATGGAAGCTCTCTTTTCTTTCTCTACATTTTCCTTAAGAATTTTATCAATTCTGGTTTTAATTATCATTTCTATGTAGGTAAATCACAGAGCTATACTTACCCCTTTATTCTCTCACCTTAAGTCACCAGTTGCCTAGAGGACATTTCAAACTAGATAGAAAATCTGAGACACCTCAAACTCAAGTTATCAAGCAGAATAATATTCCCTTTCTTCTAAAGACCTCCACTCTACTAAATTTATCCAGTTCTATTAAGTTTGTCAGTGTTTTTCCATTCTTCCAGGTTCCTAACTTTGATATTATTGAAACTTTACTCGCCATTATTCCACATATCTAGACAGTTGCCAAACCTTGTCATTTTAATCTCCACAATATCTCTCACAGCTACAATATCACTCACAGCCACCATCTTAGTAAGGCCTTCATCACTTCTCACCTAGACTATTGAAGTGAATTCCAAATTGATCTCCTTGCCTCAAATCTTTCCAATCAAATTCTATTCCATCTTCCATATAGCTGCCAAAGTAAATGTACTTAAACTCAAATATGACAGTTATCTACTCATTAAATTCCAGTGACTTCCAATTGCCTGTAGGAAAAAATACAAACTCCTCTGCTTGGTTTTTAAAACACTTAACCTAGCAATAACCAATCTTTCCTTATACATTACTTCCCTCCCTCCCGCATTTATATTATAGCAAAATTATCCTTTTCCCTGTTGCTGACATAGACCATATCTTCACTCCTTGCCTTTGCACTGGCAATCTCTCTTCCCTGGAATGCTTCCTGCCCTCCTCCAGTCAGGCAACTTATTGAATGCATTTATATGCTGAGCATTATGTTAAATGCTGGGGATAAAAAGAAAAAAAACAGTCTCTGTTTTCAGGGAGCACACAATCTACCAACATCAAAATAACTATATATAAATAATATATGTAAAAGAAAAATTGAAGATAATCAACTAAGGAAAGCACTAGCATTAAGAAACAGTCAGGAAAGGCTACTTGTAGAAGACAGAGTTTTACCTGGGACTTAAAGGAAGCCAGGAAAACCAGGAGATGGAGAGGTTTCAGACATAGGAGACAGTGAAAAAAGTGAAGTTAGGGAATGGAGTGTCTTGTTCAAGGAGTAGCAAAAAGACCAGTGGCATTAGATTACAGAGTATATGGTAGGGAGTAAAGTATAAGACTGGGAGGTAGAATACAGGTTGTAAAGAGCTTTGAATGCCAGAGTTTTATATTTGATCCTGAAGATAAGTAACCACTGGAGTTTGTGAAATAGGCATGAGAAGAGGGTGACATACTTAGACCTGGGATTTAGGAAGATTAATAGCTGAGTGAAGGATAGATTGGAGTGGGAAGAGACTTGAGGCAGGGAATCCCAACCATCTAACTATTGCACTCTTAACTCTACTACTTTCAAGATTAATTAGTTAATCAGCAACCATGTATTATGAACAAAGAATTTATTAAGTGTATATAAAAAGCTAAGATCCCTGCACTCAAGTCAGTCAACAGCACTTAAAACATTAAGTGCTTCTTACATACTAAGCTCTGGGAATACAAAGAAAAGCAAAGAAATGGTTCCTGTCCTCTAGAAGCTCACATTCTAGTGGGGAAAACAGCTGTGCAAATATCTATGTCCATATAAGATATGTTGACAGAGGAAATCTCTGAGGGAAGGCCCTAGCAGTAGGAATCTGGGGAAAGGCTTCTGTTAAGAAGAGGTATATTTAAGGTGAATTTTGAAAGAGTCCAGAGAAACCAGGAGGTTTAAAGTGAAGAGAACAAGCATTCCAGGCATAGGAAATAGCCCATGAAAAGAATTGTTTTATGTAAAAAGAACACAATGCCTAGAGTATTGGGAGGAGAGTAAAATGTAAAAAGACTGGGAAGGTAAAAAGGAGCAAGGTTGTAAAGGGTTTTAAAAGCCAAACAAAGGATAAAAGTTTGATATCCTAATGATTTAACACTGAAAAAAATATATATATTTTAAGTAGGAATGGATGGAAGTTGTTCAGAAAAGACCTGGTCTGCCTGGTTTGTTGACTTCTCTCTTAACCTTTATTATTAATTAAATTCCAGAACATAAAAAACTCTCAGATATTAAGGTCTTGAGAAATTCGTTAACTATAAGGTATACAGAAGTTTTGTGATCAAATTTGATGGATATAGAGCTAGTTATTGGTTAGTCCAAGGATCAGCCCTGCCCCTGGTAACCCTGTATTAACTAGCTGAAGGACCCAACCCATGGGAGAGAACTGTTCCTCCCCTAAGGCAGGAGGAATTTGTTTTTTCCCCTATTCATTCACTGATCATGACATCCTACAATATGAGATATTTATTTAGGAGATGCTATTCTCAACAAAGGCATAAAAAAAATAGAGCTTTTTGAGCCAGAACAGTAAAATGAGATACAGAAACACAAGTTTAGTAAGTCCAGCTGAGTAATCTGCTCACCAGACACATTGCTTATAATGGAAAAGTACATCGGGGCCTAGTGGAGCTGAAGATATGTTCTATTCTTGTGTGTGTAGTGGAAACTATACATACATATGTAAATACACGTAAGAATATATTCTTCCCATTAATACCAGATAGAGATGTAGGAGAATCCCCACTTTGGCACACTAGAGAAATGTTTTATAGCTTTTTTTTCCCCTTATGATGCCATTTCAGTATATGGCACAGGCCAAAGAATGCTGGGTCCAGCACTCAGAAAGTTCTGACTTAAAATCTTGCCTCAGACCTTTATTTAACTGGGTGACCTTGGGAAAGTTATTTAAGTTTTTTGCCTCCATTTCCTCAAATGGAAACCAGATAATATTTAACTCTCAAGGGTTAAGGACCATGCCTGGGTGAAGGGGCAGGTCAATTTTCTGAGAACCTCCACAGCTGTGGATTGTGACACTTGAGGGGAGTTGCAGGGCAGCCTATGCTGATGCAGGTGTTCCTTGTGGATTGGGAAATAAATTGGAGGCAAGAGGGAAGAGGAGAGAGGTCAGATAAAGCAACTCTTCAGTCTTCTTGTCATCTTCTCACATGAAGAGATCCATTCTACAGGTCTGAGTTAGACTTCCAGCAGCCACTGGCAGGTGGCTCCCGTATCACAACACTCAAGGATTGTTCCATCAAAAGAGATAATATTTACAAAACACTTAGCAAAATCCTTGGCTCATACTAGGCCTTATATATAAATGCCTATTTTTTCCCACCTTTCTTCCCTTTGTTTTGACCTAATTATATCCCCTGGATAACTATTATAAAGATAACGAGCTTATGGAATCTCCTGAAGTATATACATTTTAGGAGTATTAGACCCAAAGAGTACCTTAAACCAGTAACTTTCTAAATCCAGTCTAGGAGTAGAATAGGACACTGCTGAATTAGGAATATTACATTTAAAGACAAGAATGAAAGAACATGCTGAAATGTGATGTGCTAAAAAGAAAGGGGGAATTGGCTTGCATCTCAAAATTACCTATTCTGAAACACTGAGAATACTCCATCCTGGGAAAAGTGGCTCTTTAATGAGGTCAGAAATTTTGCTTCTTGATGAGAAATCTAAAATTATACAGGGTTTTAAAAATGTAAATTGATCAAGAAAATGCAAATTGAAGAAGGTAATTTAGAATTGAGTGCAATTAAAGAGTAAAATAGAATTCAATGTTAATATACAATAAGGAGATAATGTCAATTGTAGTTCTTAAATCACAATTGGTATGAGTCTCTGAAAAGCAAAGGCTGGGAATTTGAGGAAACAATTTCTTGAAAAGAGTTTGAGCAGAATTAGATCGTCTGGAGGATTGACTGAAAGGGGTTGAAGAAATGAAATATTTCTTAAAAGTGGGCATTACATCATAAGTGAATATAATAACTTCAAAAATATGGATAAAATCTAATAATTTAGAAAAGAAAGCAGAACATGGATTAAAATACATGAATAACGAAAGTAAAGATTAAAGAGGTGGGGAAGGGACAGAGTTGGAAGACAAAGCTTTCCAAAGCACATATTTAGGATCTCAGAAAAGATCGAATAAACAAAGATAATTTTTAAGAGATTATATCCTTAAAAGTGGAATTCCAGGATCTCTGATGTGAGCAAAGAAAGGAGTAGGATGTAATTAAGATTGTACTGTTACAAATTAGATAAGCCTTATCTGTATTTGGTGTGGGCAGCAGGGAATGAGGTTGGGTTGTTAAAAATATAACAGGAAGCATAATCCGTTACACTGAGAAAAAGGAAAAATTAATAGTTCCAATGGAGAGAAATCCAATCTTAGTGTTTATAATTTTCAGAATGTTTTGTGGACTTTTTTGGGAAGGATCATCAGTGATTCATCAGTGTAGGGATATCTGATGTAGAAATTCCTCCTATTGATACAGATTAGAAACTATATCTAGATTAAGTGTATGGTCACACAGCATAGGTTGGTCACAGGTTTTTAGAACAGGTCTTCTTGACTGATCCTCTTCCCTACAATAGTCCATCTCTTTAATTTTTTTAAAAAAAAATTTATGGATATTTTCTTTTTTTTTACATCAGCATCACTTCCTGAGCCTCTCCTCCATAAGCCTCATTCCCTCATAAAGAATAAGTTAAGTCAAGCAAAACAAATACATTAGTCAAGTTAGAAAATGTAGAATTCTTTCTGTACCTATAGATCACCCATCTCCTTTCTAAGAAGAAAGAGGGCTGTTGCATCATATGATTAGAAGTCTTTCAATATTGTTTTCATTTACATTATTGTGGTTATCATGTAAATTATTCTTCAAGTTCTGCTTACTTCAGTTTATATATAAAGTTCAAGTCTTCTAGATAGAATTCTTAATTTGTCATTTCCAAAAGCACAAAAAAATTCCAGTGACTCCATAGTTGGTTCAACTATTTCTCAACTGATGCTCTCCTTAAATGCTAATGAAATGAATTCATTAATTTAAAAGAAACTGAACTAAATAATGAGTTAGAAAATAAAACCCAGCTTTAATATTATTTTTAAAAACCCAATATGGAATTGGGAAATATTTAATAAATAAAAATATATATTAAGAAAAAAAGAACATTTTTTAAAGATTTCATAGATTTTCATAGTAGGATTAGACATAATTGCAAAAAAAACTAAAAATAACTTACATGTTTAACAATAGGGAAATGATTAAATGTGTTACATTAAAGTGGTGGTAATGGTGGAGAGGAGGAATAAAGTAGTGGTAATGGTGGAGAGGAGGAATCTTTGTATCAAATATTTCTGATAACAAAATAAACAAATAGATAAGACAGTTTCCCAATAGATAAGTGATAAAAGAAAATGAACAGTTCTCCAATAAAATGATGAACTATCAACATCTTGAAAGAAATTTCCAAGTCACTCATGATAAGAAAAATGCAAAACAACTCTTAAGATTTCACCCTGTACCTAGCAAACTTGCAAAAAATAAGAATAGTCAATTTTGAAGGGGTTTTAAAAGATAAGTGTACTCATTAGCACATTACTAGTGAAGGTGTGAATTGATCCTGTTGGAATCTTTTACAAACTGTTAAGCCATTGGAGTTAATTTAATCTTAGAGTTATTTTGGGCCAGAACTTGAAACAAGGTACTAAGTGGAACTGATTGAACAATGCTGTGTTCACACCTTTAGAGAGCTCATAAGTATCTAAGTACTCAATGGAGTTCACACGTGTAGGGCTTAGTCTGAATTCACACCTCCCTTATGGCCAGAGAGCACTCTGGGAGATAACCCAGAATCCCTCTCCCTCCAGAAGGCGGAGTTAACCTTTGAGAGATCACATATATAGGGAGCTTTTGAAGCTTGGGCTTAGTTCTTCTTGTGGGACTTAGGAGAGAGAGACTCTGGAAGAAAGCCTACAAGCCCTATCTTCAAGGCAAGAGAGATTCATTGTATCTTCCAACTTGGTGCTGTCTGGAGGCCGAAGAAAGCAGAGGCAGAAGCCAAGGACAAAGCTGCAAGAGCTCAAGCAGAGAGAGAGGTCTCTGAACTAACCAGGCTAATTTGGAAGGAGAAATAAACGTTTGCATTTTTACCAACTGGCTGCGATTTTGGAGTAATTATTTATTTCAACTGAGACTAAGGCTGCCTCCAGAAAACCTTTACAGATCCAACCATTCTGGAAAGCAATTTGGAATTAGGAGAAGAAAGTGATAAAAATGTATATTTTATGATCTAGAGATTATTTGGCATATCCCATAGAATTCAGTGATAAAAATGTATATATACTAAATATTGATATATAGAATTGTAGAATTTTTGTAATAGATGGAGATAAGTACTGGATTTCACTGATATTGGAAACTCTTAAGTAAGGAAACTCCCGCTATCAAAATAGATCAGCACCTTCTCTCCAAATTATAGTATTAGCATGTGGCCTAAAAAGGTTAAGGAGACTTGCTCTTAGTGTCATGCAGTATGTCAGAGATGGGACTTGAACACAAATCTTCCTGGCCAGCTCTCAATCCACTATGCTATTCTGTCTCTCAGTTATATTAATAAAAAACCATTGCACAAATAAAATAATATCTAGAATAAAAAGCAAAGAAGCAAAATGGGGGAAATCTTTGTATAAAATAGCTTTGATAAAAGTCTGGTATCTAAAATACAGAATTTTGACACAAATATGTAAAATTAGAGGTCATGACTCCTATCAAAGAATTTAAACAGATCTCAAAAAAATGAAATACAAATAAACCACAATCATCTACAAAAATGGTGCTCAAAGTTATTAGTAATCAGATAATTATAAATTAAAATAGTGCTATTATTCCCTCATACCTGTCAAATTACAAAAACTAGTAAAAGTAAAAAATTTACTACTGATGGGTAGATAGGAAAACACATTCACTCTTGGTGAAGCTATAAATCATTCAAAATATTTTGAAAAAATTTGGAAATATGTAATGCCATTTACAAAATTTTTCATAATTGTTTTAAAAATT
Organism: Sarcophilus harrisii; assembly: GCF_902635505.1. NCBI lineage: Eukaryota > Metazoa > Chordata > Mammalia > Dasyuromorphia > Dasyuridae > Sarcophilus > Sarcophilus harrisii. Next base: position 382,959,842 of record NC_045427.1, on the reverse strand, counting down.
AATTTTATTACTATTTTGCTTTTATATCTCCTCCATTTCCCAATATTCCTTCTCCCTTACCTAAAGAACTATTCCATAAAACAAAGAAAAAGAGAGGAGAAAAAGCAATTTAGCAAAACTTTTTAATATATCTATTGAGTCTAACAAGTCTGTCAATTTCTACCAGCTGTTCCTCATGCCTGGAATTCTCTGCTTCTTCATTTCCGACTTTTAACTTCCCTGGCTATCTTCAGGTCCTGTTCAGAATTGATTATATCCAGTTTATCCTGTATATGTCTTGTCTGTACATATCTGTATGTGTTTTCTATCCATTAGACCAAGCTCCTTGAAAGCAGGGACTCTTATTGATTTTGTTTGTTTTAAATTTGAGTTCCTATTCCTTAACACAGTTGGCACTTAAATGTTTAATTGATATGTCCATGTGGTATTATCCATCATACTTATTCCTTATCCAAAAAGAAGTGCTCATATACTTTAAGTAATCCCACTGTTATGTATATATCCCAAAGAACTTAAAACAACAAAAGACTTTATCTGTATGAAAACACCTATCACAAGCATGCACTGTGCTAAATCTCATTTGATCCTCACAACAACTCTGAGAGGTAGTCAGTAGATGCTAGTATTATTCCTATTTTACAGTTAAGGAAACTGAGGCAGTCAGGAGTCATGTGACTTGCCCAGGGTCATACCCAAAGAGTCAGACTGAATTTGAGCAAAGGTGCTAGTGATTGCAGACCTAGGATCAATCTACTGCTAGGCCTGCCTCTAGGAGTCTTAAACATAGCATTCACTTGAAAACACAGAGCCATTCTTCTCAGTCCTTTTAATAGCCACAAGAGGGCTGCTCCTTAAGAAGTACTTCAGATACCTCTTGTAGAATAAATGGCTACAAGGACTCCACATTACCTATCCCAAATTCAGCCAGAAACAAGTCTGGGGCGTAAAGGGTCAGAGTAGGGAAAATAAGAGAATGCTCCTCAATCCTGCTTCCTGTTGTACTCTCAGGACACTTAGAAGCCCACTTGCCTACATCAGCCATGACAGGATGGGCATCTTGCTTCTAGGAGCCTCATTTTCCTTGTTTGTAAAATAAAAGGATTGGATTAGATGGCTTCTAAGGTGCTTTCCAGTCCTGCTATGGTGTTTTTTGCTCTAAATGTTCTTCCACTCTAAAAGTCTGCATATATGGAGAATCTCAAAGCATCTTTTCTTTCCAAAACCTTTAGCTGCTATAGTGATTGATCTACCCACCAACTGGGGCTGCCAGAAAAGCAGAAGCTGTAGATTCTCCTCCTGCTCTTCCTGCCTGCTCTCTTCCCAGAGCCCAGTGCAGCCATTACCGGGATGTTGATGCCCCCTAGTGGATATACTGTAGACTGCGTAAAGTTCGAGGACAAAGGATCAGGAGCTCCTGTAAATAAGAACAGAGAAAGACTAGTCCCAGGCCCTGCAGGACAAATTAAAATTTAGCATGCTTTAAGAGCCACTCATTTTCAACCAATGAAGATATTTTATTTGAATTCCCAGCCTTTAGCAATAATTAGTTGCTTTGGCCATATTATCATTCTCCTGAATTATGGTAGAGTTCTGTATTGAGGGTGGGAGAAGAGTCCCATAGGTTCTTTCTTTGCCTGGTCCTTCCCAGTTCAACCTAATATTGGGCCTTGGAATAAGCACAAACCAAGCCCAGTTTCTAATGAATCTTCTGGATCAACCACAATTTTGGGACAGAGATTTTAGAGGAGATTTAGGGATCCTCCATATTCATAGAATTTTAAAGCAGAAGGAGGCTTAGGAGATAGAATGTCAGAGCTAAAAAACACATCTGACATATTGTAAGCTAGAGAGACCAAGTAAAAATTTCCCTGAAGGGAAATTATGAGTCAGGGACTCAGTCTGAACCTAGCAAGAGAGATATCTGGAGCTTTGCTAAATTTTTGTTAATCATGGCCCTTATAGAATCCCTAAGTGGTGGGAGGAGCCAATTTTATTGGGTTTTGATCAAATCAGGGTGAGGTCATGTAAATTAGACCTGGAAAGATAAAGAACCAATAGCAATATAGGTGGCCAGAAAGAATAAAATAGAGTAGTATAGGGCTTGAGTAACAATTATACTTAATTTTAATTTTAATTATGTCTGCATCAGATCTCTTTATCAAATTCTTAAATCCCGCAGAAATGTAGTAATATTTTTTTTTTCCTACGGGGAGGAAGCTCAGTTCAGAGGAAGAAGAGTACCAATTGATTAGGAAGGCAGGCCTAGTGACCTGGCACCAAAGGATAAGCAAGGCTTGTTAGTATTGGGAGGAACTATCTAGACAAGGGAAACCAGCAACTCTTTTCTTTCAAACTTGATTCTGTAATTATTCCATGTACCTGTGATTACCTTATCTAAAATACTTTGTACCCTTAGTATGTTCACATTTATTATAGTTAAATTATAATTTTAGGCTCAAGAATATTAAAACAGGCAGAGATCTTTAGAGATGATTTAATCACTGTAACGTGTTTATTTTGCAGAGGAGGAAGCTGAAGCCCAGTTTCTTGTCCAAGGTTACATAAATCTTATCTTGCAGAGAAGAAACTTGAAGACAAATTCCTTGTCCAAGGCCACATAGAATAACACTTGAAGACCTCAGACTATATCATAAAGCAACAATTGCCAGTTATTTGGTACCGATTTTTTTAAAAAAGAAAAAAACTATCAGTTGAATTGACTGGATAAGGAATATAAGAAATTATGCAATTTCTTATTGCTCAGTAACCCTGGAAATATTAGTTACTTAGGAAAGAACTCATTTGCCAAGAATTGCTGGAGAAAAGGAAGAGTCTGATAAAAATTAGGCTCAGATCAACATTTTACATCATAAACCACAAACTCAAAATGACAGTATAAGTTGAATATTAAAAATTATTATCACTAAAAAATTACAATATTACCAAATCAGTTAACTTTCAAAACTATGGCTAGGGAGTGAATGCTTTCCCAAGCAAGTGATAAGAAGTGATTACAAAGTAGTAAATAATTTTGAATATGTGAGATTAAAAGACTTTTGTATAAATCAAATTAATATATCTAGGATAGTAAGAAGTAGTGGAATAGGAACAAAAAAAATTTTCGTATCAGAAATCTCTGATAAGGGTCTATATAGGCAACTGACAAGAAATACAAAACGCATTCCATTTCCTAATAGATAAGTGTTCAAAGGATATTAACACATCCAGAAGAATTAGATATTGACAACTATTTCAAAAAGTGCTCTAAATCACTATTGAAAGAAATGCAAGCCAAAACAATTCTGATGTTTCATTTCACAAAATTAGCAAAAATGACCAAAAAAAGGAGAGTAGTTAATGTTGGAGTTGTGAAAAAAATAAGCTTATTGATGCACTGTGCATCAAAACAGCTTCTGGAAAGCAATTTGGAATAATGAACCAAATCTAGACCTTTTGATCCAATAATTCTACATTCATTAAGCACAAATCCCAAGGAAGTCGATGTTAAAAACAAAAGATCCTATATACACCCAAAAATGCTTTTTGTAGTAGCAAAGAATTGGCAACAAATTAATATATCCATTGACTAGAAAATGGGTAAATAAGTTATACTATATGGATTTAAAATGTTACTGTGCTGTTTAAAAAAAAATACTAATTTTACTTTGCATCATTTTGTATAAATGTCCATGCTTCCTTGTATTTTAGTAAAAAAAGGAAAATGATATACATAAGGCAAGGCAATAATAAGCATTTATTACTATTTGCCAAGTATTGTGTGAAATGCTGGGATACAAATACTTGTAAAAATAAAGACAGCCCCTGTCTTCAAGGAGCTTATATTTTAAGGAGAGAAGACAACAAACATATTAGGAAGAAGCATAATGGGGAATCACATGTGGTGAATCCAGAAGGTCAGAAGCACAGTGTCAGGAAGGGGCATAAAGCATTGTTGCCCTCAACCAGTTTCCAAAATGAAGTCCAATAGAAGGAATTCAGACAGAGCCTGAGACCAGCCTGCTGGAGGGATGTTCCAGGTCAAAAAAGTGTCAAACTTTGAGGGATTCTCTATGATGAGAAAGTAATTGAGTTATGGAGTCTGGAGAGTCAGGAAAATGTTTCAGGATAAGAAATTCTTGGGCATCTCAACTGGACTACAACAATCTAATTTGGATTTAGGGAGTAACAATAAGCAATTGAAAATGAATGCTGCTAAACAATAATAACCAAACAGAGAAGAGATAGAAGACATCTCTTCCCTTCTTTGCAGAGGTGGGGAACCATGGATATGGAACATTATGTATAATGTTAGATTCTTTTTTTGTAGGTTGATTAACTGCTGAATTATTCTCCTCCCCCACCTTTTTTTATTCTTGGTGTATCATGGAGAATGAATGGATATAGGCCGAGGCCCTGGCTATTTCTAATGATGTGCTCTGGCTGGGACACTTCCTATAGTTGCATCCTGACCATTTCTGAATGCATGAGCTAAGTGCTAAAAGAATTTGATACTATATGATAATGCAGGGTACCCTGAAGAAGTATAGGTGACAAATGGTGATCTTCAGATAGAATATTTAAAGCTTTGAAGGCAGCATAGTGAGTTTAATAAGTTAGATATGACTACACCCCTTATGTGGTTCTTCTTGCCCTATTGGAAGTATCCTGTATCTATTACAATGCTTCTTGGAAGACAAATATTGTTGTGCTTCACTGATAGACAAAGACCTTGAAGAGAAGTAAATATAGTGCAGAATCAAAAATTAGATGAAATATAAATTCCCAGTGTCACAAAATGTCTCCTGTTTTAAGTATTAATCTCCTGGCAGAGCATACTAGTAATTATGTTAACCTCTTCATGCTTAAATTTTTGTAAGTTTGTGCTTGTGAGGCATTTATATGTTTATCATTTCTTTTGTATGGAGGAAATAACTATCGTATATCTGATCTACAGTGTACACTGAGTATCTTTCTTTCCCAATTCCTTTTAGGGCAACCTAACCATGAAGCAAACCTAAGCTTTTAGTGTCATTCCCTGAGGAGAAAAAAAGTTATTGACCCTCTTTTTAAGCCTAGGCTTTCCTAGGACTGAACTTGGTCCATGAGCATGATCTCAAAATGTAGGGATCCATTAGAGTTTGAGGTTACCCCTCCAGTATTGTTACATTTTGTTATAAATAATGATTCCTGGAAAGGTGGTCAGAGGAGGAGAATACAAGTGATGTAAAAACAAAAGATATCAATAAAATTTTGTTTTAAACATTAAAAAGAGGGAGGATTCTGGAAAGATGGAGGAGTAGGTTGGTAAATTTCAAATTCTCCAGATTTCCTCCTAAAACAAATTTGTGTCTCAGAGCCAACATAGACTGGTGAAAATGGACAGAACAGGGGTACCACTGGCACACCCCAAAAAGACTGGAATAAAGACCCCAGGCAGGGGAATAACCAGTGTGAAGTGCAAACTCCTCTAGACTAGCTCCACAAAAACACTAAATGGGGACCCCTGGGGCAAGCTGGGTTTGGCTCTGGTAAGACCACAGAAACTTTTACCTCCCAGACTGTGAGGAGTCCTGGGTCTGAGTTCTGGAAGACTGAGTGAATCTTGGTTGATTAGGAATGCCAGGCCCAGCTGGCCTGCTGAGCTGCTGAGCTGCAGCCAGAGGTGAGAAGGAACTAGCACACCTGTGAGTGCAGAGGCAGTGGGGCAGGGAAGCTGCTGGCTGCAGGCACTTGCAGAAGGAGGGAGCTTTTTGTTTGGGGTTCCAGATCAGAGGGGAAAGCTGAAGGGAACTATCCCCCCACCTCATGATTAGAGGTGCTTACATTAATACTTCCCATACACACACACACACACACACACACACAGAACTAGCAAAGAAGAACCCAACAATAGAAGACCATGATTCATCTTCACAGGAGGACACTAAAATTTTTAAAAAGCTGCTTCTCTCCCAAAGAGTAACTGTAAATAGCTCTCCACCTAGAAAAAATTTATTGAAGAAATAAAAAAAAAAAATCTAAAAACCAAATGAGAGACATTGAGGAAAAAATTTTAAAATAAAAATAAAAACCAAGAAAAACAAGATTATGAAAAAAAAAAAAGTTAGCCACTAGAAAAGAAAATAGAATCTTAAAAGACTAAACTCTTTGAAAATTAGAATTTGGCAAGGGGAAGTCAATGAAGCTATAAGAGATCAAGAAGTAGCAAAATAATATAAAGAAAGAAAAAATACAACAGAATGTGAAACATAAGAAAAAACAACAGATCTGGAGAAGAGATCAAGAAGAGAAAATATAAGTAATTGGAATATCTGAAAGCTGTGACCAAAAAAAAGAATTTTGACAAAATAATGCAAGAAATAATCCAAGAAAATTGTCCTAGAGTAATAAAACATGAGGGGAAAGTACAAATAGAAAAAAATCCATTGAGCACCACCTCAAAGAGAACCTTTGTAGAAAACCAATAGGAATATTACAGCCAAATTTTAAAATGCCCAGATCAAAGAGAAAATTTGCAAGAAACAAGTGAAAAAAACCAGTTCAGATATTTCTGAGCTACAATTATAATTACACAAGACTTAGCAATAGCCACTGGAATCATATATACTGACAAAAACACTAGGCCTGTGTCCAAAAGTTATCTATAAAATTGAATGAATATCCATAATTCCAGCAAAATAATTGAATAAAAATTGAATGCATGAATGAAATTGAATGAAAAAAATTAACATTCAATGAGCTTGCAGATTTTCAGAACTTTGTTTCAGCCAAATCCAAACTCAATAGTAAATTTAACATATAAAATCAAAGGTCAATTTCAAGGAACTTAACATGGACAAATTTAATTTTATGTTGTTTTGTTTTGTTTTTTACATGGAAATGTATACCATATATAAGATCAGTAATTGGGTAGCTCAAAAGAAAGTTTGGGACATTTGAGTGTGATCTGACTTTAAAAACCAAAACCACCTAGGAAAAGGAAAAAATAGTAATTATGTTATATAAATAAGGTGAAGAGGAAGAATAGACACAGGTATTAAATAGGAAGAGGACTCATAGTTCTGAAAACCTACTCACATCAGGAATGGATTAAATAGGTAATTCTACATATATACTATACAGGATATAGCACCCTCTAAAATCTATAAAGAAATAAGGGAGAAGGGATGGGCAGAGAAGAAAGCAAAGGATGGGGGGAGATAAAGGAGGGATCCATGGCTGAGTGGGTGGGGGGGAGGTTAAATACTAGCAAGGTAACTTAAGAAGCAGAATTAAAGCAGAAGACTTAGCAGGGATAGGAAAGAACAAGATGTAGACAAGCACTATAACAAGGATCAGGAGTAGAATTTATTAGAAAAAAAAATACAGCTAGTAATAATTGATTTTAGACAAAGTCAAAAGATTCAAAATGGTCAAAGAATAGACAATTTTCAGATGAAGAAAAACCATTTCTAGTCATGAAAAAATGCTCTAAATTACTATTGATTAGAGAAATGCAAATTAAAACAACTCTGAGATACCACCTCACATCTCTGAGATCAGATAAAATGACAGGGAAAGATAATGATAAATGTTAGAGGGGATGTGGGAAAAGTAGAACACTAGTGCATTGTTGGTGGAGCATTCCACCATTCTGGAACTATACCCAAAGACTATAAAACTGCATACCCTCTGATCCAACAGTGTCTATACTGGGTCTGTATCCCAACGAGATCGTAAAAAAGGGGAAAGAACCTACATAAATGGCTGAATAAGCTAGGATATATTAATATACAGGAATATTATTGTTCTATAAGAAATGATGAGCAAGTTGATTTCAGAAAAGCCTGGAAAGACGTATATAAGTAATGCTAAGTGAAGTGAGAAGAATCAAGAGAATATTGTACATAGCAACAAGGTTATGTGATGATCAGCTGTGATGGACTTGGCTCGTTTCAACAATGAGGCGATTCAGGCCAATTCCAATAGACCTGTGATCTACATCCAGAGGACTATGAAGACTGAATGTGGATCACAACATAATATTTTCATCTTTGTTTTTGTTGTTTGTTGCATTTTTTTTCTTTCTCATTTTTTTCCCCTTTTGATCTGATTTTTCTTGTGTAGCATGATATATGTGGAAATACATTTAGAAGAATTGTACATGTATAACCTATAGTGGATTATTTGCTGTTTAGGAGAAGAAGAAAATGGGAAGGGCAGGAGAAAAATTTGGAACACAAGGTTTTGCAAAGGTGGATGTTGAAAATCTTTGCATGTATTTTGAAAAATCAAAACCTATGATTAAAAAAAAAGATTCAATCAAGAGAGAAATTTATATTATATATCAGCCATACTAATATTGTATTAGATACATATGGGTAAATGTGTATATATATATACATTTGAGTATATGTAGATATGTATGCATATGTGTGTGTCTGTTGGGGGTATAAATATGTATATATGTGTATATGTGTGTCTGTAGGCAGGGGGTATGTGTGTATGTATGTACATATCTGCATATGTATGTATATATCTCTGTGCTTAACTATAACTTCTTGAGGGGGGAGGGGAAAAAAAAGTAAAAAAAGTGCACAGCAGAGAAAAGAAAAATCCACAAGGAAGCAAATTAAAGATGGACACTCATGAATATAATTTCTTGTATTATTACATATCCTTTCTTGAAGTGGTAATTTATTGTTGTATATTTAAATCCTCCCTAATGTTATGCTGGACACATGACAATGTTCTGTTTTGGTTTTCTTTTTTCTATTCTTTTTTTTTTTTAATATAAAATGTTTTTTTTTAAAAACATAAAAAGGAAAAAGAAAGTAGCTCTTTCAACAAATTTAAAGTGTTTCCACTGGGTGAATTTCTTATGCCTTCTAGTCCCAGCTTTGCTCTTAACTCTAAAGCAACTTCCTTGCTTAAGTTTTCATTTCCTTTTCTGCAAAATGAAGAAGCCAGCTTGGCTACTCTGGCATTACGTCTATATTTTAAGTCCTTTAGTTAAGCATCTACTATGGGCTAGGCCCTGTTCCAAGCACTAAAGATACAAAGAAAAGCAAAACAAAAACAGTCGCTCCTCTCAAAGAGTTCACAGTCTAATAGGGAAGACAACATGAAAACAATCAGGTACAAGCAAAATGTGGGCAGACCAATTGCAAATAATGTAGAGGCAGCAGTAGCATTAAAGGGGATTAGGAAAAGCTTCTTGTAGAAGTAGGATTTCAGCTGGGACTTAGGGAAGCTATGAAAAGCAATGAGGAGGAAGAGAATTCTAGGCATGGTGAAAATGCACCAAGTCAGGATTGTCTTGTGTTAGGAATAGCAAGAAGACCAAAGTTGCTGGACTGGAGGGTGGGAAGGAGCCTGGTTATGAAGGACCTTGAATAACAAGTAGAGGATTTTGCATTTGATCCTGAGGGTAATAGGAAAGCTTGGTCAGATGTTTGTTTTAGGAAGATCAATTTGAAAGCTGATTGGAGATTAGACTGGAGCGGGAAGAGACTTGAGGCAAGGAGTTCAACTGGCAGGCTGTAGCAGCAGTCCAGGCGCCTGGTGATAAAGGCCTGCAGCAAGATGGCGGTGGTGTCAGAGGTGGCTGATAAGAGAGAATTGCTAGGGTTTGGCAAGAGATTGAATGTGGGAGGGAGGGAGGGCCGGCAGAGGGAGAAAGAAGTTTAAAAAGATAGCTTGTGAGCTTGGATGACTGGAAGGATATGGTATCTTCAACAGGAATAGGAAATATTAGAAAGGTGAGAGCTTGGATGAATTCTATTTTGAACATATCAGATTTAAAATAAAATGTCTGCGAGTCTCTGAAGATCAGGAGGAAGGGTAGGGTTGAGATGAGAATCATCAGCACCGAGGTGCTAAATTGAATCTGTGAGGACTGATGAGACCACCTAGTGAAATAGTAGAGAGCAGGGGCAGGCTAGCTTATACCAGCTCACAGTCCAGTTAAATTTTCAGTGTGAAAAATGGACACCACAAATCAAGGCTTAATTTATTGTTTCCTTGATTGTCTAGGCTCAAGAAAGTGATATTAATAATGCAGATCAAACTTTTGAAAAAGTGTGTTGTGTTTTCATTTTTTTCTCAGAGAACTAGTTATTAAATATTTACCAGCATATTACTGATATATAACAAGAAGAAAAGGACCAAGGCAGAGCATTGGGGGACACTCCCAGTTAGTGGTCACAACCTAGATAAGGATTCAGCCAAGGAGATTGAAAAGGAGCAGTTGGGTAGAAGGAAAACAAGAAAAAAGGAAAGCCACAAAAACCTAGAAGAAGTAAAAGAAGAGGATGATCAACCATGTCAAAGGACTTAGGTCAAAAAAAGATGAGGACTGAGAAAAGACCTTTGGATTTGGTATTTAATATTTAATAATTTGGCAGTTTTGAAGAAATTAAAAATAATTTTGAAGAAAGTAGTTTTGATTGAATGTTGAAGTATGAATCCAAATTATAGAGAGTTGAGAAGAGAGTGAAGGGAAAGGAAGTGGTTCAGTCTGTAAATTCAGCCTGTGCTGTCCCTTTTAAAACATTCTCCATCCTAAGATTCCTTGGTTCTAACATTCCATTTTGTAAGATTCCTTCCAGCTCTGACATTTTGAAGTTATTCAAAAATCAAATTAAGATATATAATTGTTATTGTTTTTGTTAAGTTGCGATCCATTCTTCATGACCCCTTTTGGGGTCTTGGTAAAAATACTGGAATGGTTGCCAGTTTTTTCTCCAGCTCATTTGACAAATGAGAAAATAAAGCAAATAGGATTAAGTGACTTGCCCAGGATCACACAGGTGTAAGTGTCTGAGGCCAAATTTGAACTCAGGAAGACAAATCTTCCAGGCCCCACACCCTGCAATCTATCCACTATGGCACCTATCTAGATATGACAGGCCAGATACATAAATCATGTACCCTAAAGCCCAGCTTTTTAAACCATGAGTGTCAACTCCATATGGGGTCACGGAATTGTAATTTATTATCAATAAATATTTGATTTGTATACCTATTTTATATACTTATACCCAAGGTCATGTAAAAATTTCTTGGGCTAAAAGAGGTCTCAAGTGGTAAAAGTTTAAGAAGTCCTGACCTAAATAATGGTTTGCAAAAAGGTTCCTGAATAAACTAGTTATTGATGCTTGAGATTAATAAAAAGAGACTACAATGCTTCCTTAGAATCTCATCAGAACTGATGGATTCATTTCGTCATTTGACAACCATTTATTAAGCACCTTTTCTATTCAAAACACATCATTCATTATAAAACATGGTTATATACTATTAATAATTTTGTTGTTGATAAGAAACACTAAACATTCAATCAATAATTATTTATTAATATTAGCTAGCATTTGTATATTTAAGATTTGTAAAGCACTTTACTGATAGTCTCTCATTTTATCTTCATAACAACCCTGTGAAGTAACTGGCATTATCACTCTCATTTTATACATGACAAAACTGAGATAAATGAAGGTTAAATGACCTGATTAGGATCTCATAGCTAGTGGCTGAGATTGAATTTGGATTCATATTTTCCTGACTCCAGGTACAGAGTTCTATCCTCTATACTACCCAGTTATAACCCTCATTAAGCATCTCCAATTTTCCAGAGGCAACATGAAGTAGATAGTGGATGGAACAGCCTTAGACCCAGGAAGACTTCAGTTTAAATCCAAACTCTGACATATACTAACTCTGACCTTAAGGAAATTGTTTAATCTCATACTGATCTACTTTAGACTTGGGAGTTTCTAATTTGGAAATTCATATCAGTAAAATCAGGTCAACTCCCTATCTGTCCATGTAAGACATTAAGCTAAGTGGGGGAGTTTCCCTGACTCCACTAGCGTAGTAAACCAATTAATATTGATTGGTTTTTAACAAAGGGATATTTAAAAAAGATATAGCAAGAGAAGTTACAAAAATATTTTTTCCCAAATTTAGGGTGCTCTCTTTGAATATACTTAGTCCTTGAGGACAATGGGTTCCAATTTTACATATTAAGATACAAAACATTCCCTTTCACAGAAAGCTAGAAAAAATCTTTACAGCCAGTGTTTCTAATAAAGGCCTCATTCCTAACAAATAGAGTTGACTCAAATGTATACCCCATATATAATTCCCCAATTGATAAATGGTCAAAGGATATGAACAACTTTCAGATGATGAAATTAAAACCATTTCAGTCATATGAAAAAAAAATGCTCTAAATCGCTATTGACTAGAGAAATTCAAATTAAAACAACTGTGAGGTGCCCCTTCACATTTCTCAGATTGGCTAAGATGAGGAAAAGGTAATAATAAATGCTAGGGGGGATGTTGGAAAACTGGGACACTGATGCATTATTGGTGGAGTTGTGAACTGATTCAACCATTTTGGAGAGCAATTTGGAACTATACTCAAAGGGCTATCAAAGTATGCATACCTCTTTGATCCAGAAGTGTCTCTACTGGACCTGTATCCCAAAAAGATATTAAAGAAGGGAAAGGGACCCACATGTGTAAAACTGTTTGCGGCAGCCCTTTTTATAGTGGAAACTGAGTGGATGCCCATAAGTTGGAGAATGGCTGAATAAATCGTAGTATATGAATATTATGGAATATTATTGTTCTGTAAGAAACAACCAGCAGGATGATTTCAGAGAGGTCTGGAGAGACTTACATGAACTGATGCTGAGTGAAGTGAGCAGAACCAAGAGCACATTGTACATAGTGACAAGATTATGTGGTGATTAATTGTGATGGACTTGGCTCTTTTCAATAATGAGGTGATTCAAAGCAATTCCAGTAGACTTGTGATAGAGCCATCTTCATCCAGAGAGAGGACTGTGGGACTGAATGTGGATCACAGCATAGTATTTTCACCTTTTTGTTATTGTTTGTTTGCTTGGGTTTTTTTTCTTTGAGTTTTTTTCCCTTTTGATTTGTTTTTGTTGTTGTTGTTGTTGTTGTTTTTGCACAGCATGACTAATATGGAAATATGTTTAGAAGAATTACATATGTTGGGGCAGCTAGGTGGTACAGTGGTTAGAGCACCAACCCTCAAGTTAGGAGGACCTGAGTTCAAATCTGGCCTCAGACACTTAACACTTCCTAGCTGTGTGACTCTGGGCAAGTCACCCAACCCCAATTGACTCAGCAAAAACAATGATAATAATAATTCCATATGTTTAACCTATATTGGATTGCTTGCCATCTTGAGGAGAGGAGTGCAGAGAAGAAGAAAAATTTGGAACACAAGATTTTACTAGGGTGAATGTTGAAAACTTACACCTCTGCATGCATTTGGAAAAATAAAATACTATTAAAAAAAATTTTTTTAAACTGTGCATCTCCTTCCATTACTATGTCTATAACTCAGAGAGATTAAAAAAAAAAAAAGGAAAAGCACCTATATGTTCAACAATATTTATAGCAACTCCTGTTGTAGTGGCAAAGAATTGGAAACTGAGTGCCCATCATTTGGGTAATGGCTAAACAAACTGTGGTATATGAATATAATAGAATACTATTGTGGTATAAGAAATGATGAGCAGGCAGATTTCAGAAAAACCTGGAAAGACTTACATGAACTGATACAAGTGTCAGGATCCCCATGCTCAGACCTTCCCTCTTTTTTCAATCTTTTTTTTTTACTCTTAGGAATTACTCTGTTTTCCAGATATAAAAGCCCAGAGAGTGAACTGCCTTAAGCTTGATATAACAACAATCCTTTGTGTTCACCCTCTGAATGAGCTCTGCAGGAGCCAAATCCCAGAATTGTTTCCACTGGAGCCCAAGGTGGTCCTTTAGCTCAGATAAACACCTGCAAGAAATACATTCAGGTCATGAAGCTCTACTATAAATCAAACTCATTGTTGTTGCTACCCCCTTATTGCCATAGCTGCAGTTCACTGCCTGTATTTTTGGTCCAGTCACTACCATATCTATCAAAGCTGAGCTTTATGGCAGTGGGTTTCCTCCTAGATGAGATCCTACCTTGTGTGTGTATAGTTTCCTTCTTCCAACACAATAAAGAATGCCATTTTCCTATTAATTCTTTGGTTTGGTTTTATTTTATTTTACAAATTTTACCGTTGGGGTATTACCTTTGTGAGCTCTTTGGTATTTTTCAGAGTTTAAGATTATATAACTGCTATGACTCTTTGGTGATTCATTTTCAGAGAAGTAAAGTCAGCAGAACCAGGAAAAAATACATAGTAAAAGCAACATTGTGTGACTGACAACTCTTCTCAGTCATACAATGATCCAATACAATTCCAAAAAACCTATGATGGAAAATGCTCTCTACATCCAGAGAAAGAACTGATGGAATCTGAATGAAAATCAAGGCATGTTATTTTTACTTTTTTTTTTCATGGTTTTGTCCTTCAATTCTGTTTCTTCTTTCACAGTATAATTAATATGGAAATGTTTTACATGATTTCAAATATATAATCTATACAAAATTGTTTACCATCTTAGGGAAGAGAGAAGGAAAGGAAGAAGGGACAAAATTTGGAATTCAAAATGTTATTAAAAATAAATGTTTAGAAGCAGCTAGGTGGAACAGTAGATAGAGCACCATCTCTGAAATCAGGAGGACCTGAGTTCAAATTTGATCTCAGACACTTAATACTTCTTAGCTGTATGACCCTAGGCAAGTCACTTAACCCAAATGCCTCAGCAAAAAATAAAAAAATTTTTTAAAAGATTAAAAATGGTTTTTATATGTAATTTGAAAAAAATAAAAGTCTATCTGAAAGGGGGGGAGGGGAGAAAAGAAAGTAACTAAAATGTGTATAAAATATCCAGAGTCTATTTATCTACTAAGGCATATAAAGGATATATATAATTACAATTACAAAACACTTCTTACAGATATAAGGGGAGTGTGTGCTCCTGTAAAATATATATGTTCACATGGGTTCTCTAAACGTGACTGGTAGAAGGTATTGATAGATGTCTCTAGAAAGTTGCCATCACTCTCCAAGGGAGACTAATTCCTGCCTTGAGGGGAATAGAAGGACTATGAGGTTGGGTGGGCTCTTTTTCAGTCTTTAAAAGGGGTGCTAAATCAGAATTATAACTTTCTGTCCCCATAAATATTTCTGGTCTTGGAGCACAATTTTGATTCAAAATAAAAAGCCACTTTCCTAGTTTCATAGCTTCCACATATTAGTTACTCCTTCCCACTAAATACCAGTTTTACAAAAGACCATTACAAAATAATGACTTGCAAGTAAACTCATTTATCTAAAATAATAGCGAATATAAATCAGATAAATTGTACCAAAATATATAAAAAGTGAATAAGCTCTCTTGTTGAGAGCAAAATATCTGAACTCAAACCAAGAAAGAGACTCCAATATTATTAAAAAGAAAAATTCTTATAATGAGCAGGCTGATTTCAGAAAAGCCTGGAAAGACTTATATGAACTGATGCTTTATGAAGCAAGCAGCACCAAGAGAATATTGTACACAATAACATGGTTATGTGATGATCAACTGTTATGGCCTTGGCTCTTCTCAAAAATGTTATGATTCAAGGCAATTCCAATAGATTTGGGGATGGAAAATCCCATCCATATCCAGAGATAAAACTGGAGACTGAATATGAATCAAAGCATAAACCCTGGGCAAGTCACTTAACTCCAATTGCCTCAGCAAAAAAAAAAAAAAAAAAAAAAGAATCAAAGCATAGCATTTTCACCTTTTTTGTTGTTGTTTGTTTTCTTTTTCATGGTTTTTTTTTTTTTTTCCCCCTTTTGGCCTGATTTTTCTTTTTTTATTTCTTTTTTATTTTTTTTTTTCCCTGAGGCAATTAGGATTAAGTGACGGGCCCAGGGTCACATAGCTAGGAAGTGTTAAGTGTCTGAGGTCAAATTTGAACTCAAGTCCTCTTGACTTAAGGGCTGGTGCTTCTTCTATCCACCCCACCACCTAGCTGCCCTTTGGCCTGATTTTTCTTGCACAACTTAATAAATATGGAAATAAGATGAAAAGAATTGCACATATTTAACCTATATCAGATTACTTGCTCTTTTGGGGAAGGCAGGAAGGAAGAAGAATTTGGGACACAAAATCTTATTATCTACAATTATTTTTTGTTAAGTCAATTCCCAGAGAGCCTCCACAGCTGTGGATCACAGCATCTGAAAGAGTTGCAGAGCAACCTTTGCTGACACAGGTGTTGTGGATTGGGAATGAGATAAATTGGAGGCAGAGGGAAGAGTAGAGAGGTCAGATAACACAACGGTCTCTCAGAGAGGTCAGGGAACAGCAACTGCCTTTCAGTCTCCTTGTATCATCCTCTCACAAGAGGAGGTCTTCACAGACCCAAGATAAGTAGTGGGTACCAGGAAGAGGGAGGAGTGCAGGATGTGATTGCATAGAATAAAGACTTGAGCTCACAAGCCCCAATGTCCAGGTGTTCTGTTGAACATAGAAACACTGCTCGGCGAGGTAGTGGCCAGAGACATCTGAAGATCTGGAATTAGATAAAACTGGCAGTTAGTGATCTCTGATGGGGAAGTTATACTGATAGATGCTACTTATCATTTTAAAGAAAACTCCATTTATTCCTATGCTCTCTAGTGTTTTTAAAGGGAATAGATGTTGTATTTTGTTAAATGTTTTGGGGTTTTTGCATCTATTGATATAATCATATGATTTCTGTTAGTTTGGTTATTGATATAGTCAGTTATGCTAATAGTTTTCCTGATATTGAACCAGTCCTACATTCCTGCTATAAATCTTACTGGGTCATAGTATATTATCCTGGTGATATGTTGCTGTAATCTTTTTGCTAATATTTTATTTAAGATTTTTGAATCATTAGTCATTAGAGAAATTTCTTTCTCTGTTTTGGCCCTTTCTGATTTAGGTACCAGCACCATATCTGTGTCATAATAAGAATTTGGTAGGAGTCCTTTTTCCCCTGTTTTTCCAAATAATTTATATAGTATTGAAATTAATTGTTCTTTAAATGTATGGTGGAATGCACTTGTAAATCTATCTGGCCCTATAGATTATTTCCTCCTCTGTTTACCTAGGCAATCTATATTTCTGTATATTTTCATCATTTCACTTAAATTATTAGATTTATTGGCATATACTTGGGCAAAATATTTCCTAATTATTGCTTCAATTTCATCTTTATTGGTGATAAGTTCACCCTTTTCATTTTTGATACTTGTAATCTGGTTTTTTTCTTTCCTTTTTCTAATCAAATTAACTAAAAGTTTATCTATTTTGTTGACTTTTTTCACAAAAACAATTCTTAGTTTTGTTTTAGTTCAATAGTTTTCTTACTTTCAATTTTATTAATCTCTTTATTTTCAAAATTTCTAATTTGGTATTTAATTGGGAGTTTGAATTTGTTCTTTTTCTAGCTTTTTTAGTTGCATGCCTAGTGGAACACAGTCTTACAAAAATGAATGTTGAAAACTACCTTTACAGGTATTTGGAAAAATAAAACATATTAGAAATTAAAAAAAAAAAAGGAAATTTTTCAGTCTTTAGGGAAGGAATCTGAAAATTAGGGACATGAGGAACTGACTTTCCCTACATGTTTGCTGTTTCCAAAGTCTACCTTTCCACAATCAATTAGGATAGTCTCATACAAAATGCTCCAGATTTGGCTGGAAACCCAGGGTCATACAATAATAATAGAATATTTAAATATTGGAGAAATATTAATTGTCCATGATTGGATCATGCCAATTTTTTAAAAATGGTGATATTGCCTATTTTGGTGTTTTGGTTTTTTTTTTTTTCTGTTATACTAAAACTAATTTTCTGCTACACCAATCAAAATATCAAGTGATTATTTTATTGATCTAAACAAAATAACAGAATTCATCTGAAGGAATATAAGATCAAGAATCTCAAAAGAACTGTTTTTTTTTTTTTTTTTTAAGTAGAAACAGTAGTAGTAGATAGTGCTCAGCAGTACTAGATCTCAAATCATGCTATCAAGTGTCACCAAAACAAATTGACGATGGATTAAAAAAATAGAAAAGCTGACCAATAGAACAGATTAGGTAAAGGAGAGTCAGAAGTAATCTAACATAGTTGTATATAGTAACATAAACTGAAGTATACTAATTTTGGGAATAAAATGTCTCTATAGGGTTAAAAAAAAACTTGTAGGAAAACTATAAAGCAGTCTGTCAAAAATTAGTTTTATACTTCATGCTATATTAATGAATAAATAAATTTATAAAGCATTTTAAGTACTTAATACATGCAAAACTTTGGGGATACCAATGGAAAAGTAAATCAGACATTGCTGTAAAGGAGATCCCATTCTAATGAAGAAGACATTACACATGGAAGATTTCAGGTGCAAATCAAATGAAAAGGTCCCATTAGGATATTGCAGCAAAGTAGAAGGTAATACCTCCTTTTATGTCATTTCCACTAACAAAATGGAATTAGTTTCTTTTTTTCAAGGCAGTTGGGTTTAAGTGACTTGCCTGGGGTCACTTAGCTACTGTCAAGTATCTCGGGTCCTTTGGAGCCGGGCTGGTGCTCAGTTCACTCTGCCACCTAGTGTTACACCCAGGTCAGTGTCAGGAACTCTCCTGGGTTTTCCCCGATGGAGCTGGAGCCGCTGCAGGAGCAGTCCTCGGGCTGCATCTCCCAGGATGACGTCTGAGGAAAGCTGGCTGGAAGCGGTTCTATTCCCAAGGCTCTTAGTTCAAGGTCCTGGTTTATTTCTATTGTTAGCTATGTGAGTTATAATGGCCAGGGTCTCCCATGGAGAAGTTTTGAATGCTCTGGATAAGTTCTCTTACCTTAGCATAAATTTCCATATTTATGAGATTGACACATGCCTTGCCAGAGCTAGCTCAGTGTTTGGGAGGCTCCGGAGGAAAGTGTGGGAGAGGAGAGACCACCAAACTGAAGGTCTACAGAGCTCATTGTTGTAATCTGAACAGTGTAGCCCTGCCAAGAAGCTGAATTGCTTCCATGTAGAGAACTCCCAGGAAGCTAGAAACTTCAGTAACTGGGATGTTCCCCCTCCTCCTAAGATTAATCAAAGCTGCATTAAAGCTTCAAATCATGAGAAAACATAAGATCCTGCACAATTACTGGGGCATTGTGAACTTTACACAAAATTGAGTTCCTAGAAACTAACAACATGCTTCGGAGAGTTAGATCATAGAAAACAGAAATCTGTGGAGGAGGAAGGAATTTGTGATTAAGGAACTAGAGATCATTATTGATCACAAGATAGATAAATCCTATTATATTAAGTTTAAAAGTTTTTGTACAAACAAAACTAATGCAGACAAGATTAGAAAGGAACAGTAAACTGGGAAAATATTTTTACATTCAAAGGTTCTGATAAAGGCCTCATTTCTAAAAATATATAGAGAATTAACTCAAATTTATAAGAACTCAAGCCATTCTCCAATAGATAAATGGTCAAAAGATATGAATAGACAATTTTCAGATGAAGAAATTGAGACTATTTCTATTCATATGAAAAGGTGCTCCAAATCACTATTGATCAGAGAAATACAAATTAAGACAACTCTGAGATACCACTGTACACAGATTGGCTAAAATGATAGGAAAAGATAATGATGAATGTTGGAGAGGATGCAGGAAAACTGGGACACTGATACATTGTTGGTGGAATTATGAACTGATCCAGCCATTCTGGAGAGCAGTTTGGAACTATGCTCAAAAAGTTATCAAACTGTGCATACCCTTAGATCCAGCAGTGTTACTACTGGGATTATATCCCAAAGAGATTATAAAGAAGGGAAAGGGACCTGTATGTGCACGAATGTTTGTGACAGCCCTGTTTGTAGTGGTTAGAAACTGGAAACTGAGTGGATGCCCATTAATTGGAGAATAGCTGAATAAGTTATGGTATATGAATGTTATGGAATATTATTGTTCTGTAACAAATGACCAGCAGGATGATTTCAGAAAAGCCTAGGAAGACCTACATGAACTGATGCTGAGTGAAATGAGCAGAATATTGTACACGTGTACACCAGAACCATGTACAATGTACAGAGCATTGTATCCTTCAACAAGACTATATGGCAATCAATTCTGGTGGACATGGCTCTCTTCAACAATGAGATGATTCAAACCAATTCCAATTGTTCAGTGATGAAGAGAGCCATCTACTCCCAGAGAGAGAACTATGGGAACTGAGTGTGGAACACAACATAACATTCTCATTCTGTTGTTGTTTGCTTGCATTTTTGTTTTCTTTCTCAGGTTTTTTTTTTTCCTTCTTGATCTGATTTTTCTTGTGCAGCAAGATAAATCCAATATATGCATACATATTTATACAGTTAACATATATTTTAACATATTTAACATGTATTGGACTACCTGCCATCTAGGGAAGGGGGTTGGGGAAGGAGGGGAAAATTTGGAACAAAGTTTTGCAAGGATCAATGTTGAAAAATTACCCATGCATATGTTTTGTAAATAAAAAGCTTTAATAAAATAAAAAAAAATCAGGATTGGTCACAGAACAATGCTTTTCATAATAACAGGATTTTAAGATATATAAGCAGCATGATCTCTTAATACATGGCTCACTTGAATTATCAGCAGCCCCATCTCCTTATTTTCAACTACCACTAAGCCATTTGTGTTGTGCTGGCCACAACACTTCCATTTGAATTATCTTAGGAAGATTTTGAATATCACCTGGCAGGATAAGATATCAGATACATTAAGATCCTTTTTTCAAATTAAACTGCCAACCAACTCTACTAGAGAGCAAAACTCTACTGGGCTGGCTACATTGTTCAAATGCCAAATGTATGTTTGCCAAAAAGATTATTTTATGGAGAACTCACATATAGCAAGAGATCACAAGATGGTCAGAAAAAGTGATACAAGATCTCTCAAGAACATATATGGGTAAAATATAAAAGCTCATGTCATGAAAAATATTAGAAGAGAAAGCATAGGAGGTATCTTCAATAACTATATTGAGGGAGAGAATTCTTGCTTAAAGACTGGCTAAAGATGACTTGTAGAAGACAATTAAACAATTTTGACAGGGATTCCTTTAATTTTAAGTTTTTTGCTCTTCTGCACTTGATAAATGTCAAAAATGAAGATTTCTATGTACAAAAAAAGAATTTTAAAATTACATATGATTCCAAAAATCTCCATTCCATAGAACTTGGTTGTTATGTTGTTGCTGTTATTAAAGATGTGACATGTTCAATTAAATTCCATTAGAATTGACAGTCTAAATGAAATGATCAAATATTTACAAAAATATAAATTCTTTAGGTTAACAGAATGGAAAACAGAATATTTAAATAACTTCTTAAAAAAAGAAATTGAACAGGTCAAAAATGGAAAAACTCAAAACTTAAGTGATTTCTGCATTTAAAGAACAATTTATTCCAATAGTACACAAATTATTTGGAAAAATAAAAGAAATCCTATCAAATTCTTTCTATGACAAAAATATGATCTTGATGCCTAAACCAGGGAGAGTCAAAACTGATAAGGAAAACTTTAGATCAATTGCTCTGATAAAAATCACTGCAAAATTTTTAAATAAAATATTAGCAAAGAAACTATAGCAATTATAGTACAAAGACCATATACTATGACCTATACAAAAAGTGCAGGGTTTGGTTTAATATTAGGAAAACTATAAATATAATTGACTGTATTAATAATAAAATCAATAAAAATTATATGATTATTTAAATGTAAAAAAAAAAACTTTTGACAAAATATAAAATCCATTCCTGTTTAAAAAAAAAAAAAACACACTGGTAAGTATTAGAGTAAAAAAAAAAAAGCTTTTCTTAAAATGTCAATTAATATCTACCAAGAGCAAGTGTTACCTATAGTGGAGATAAACTAGAAATCTTTTCAGTAAGATCAGAGGTAAAGCAAGGATGACTATTATCACTATTACTAGTTAATGTTGTGCTAAAAATTCTAACTATAGAAATAAGAAAAATAAATTGAAGAAACATAGGCAGAAGGAAATAAAAAACTTAGGTTTTGCAGAAAATATGATGGTTTACTAAGAGAACCCTAGGGAGTCAACTAAATAAACTAAGTGAAATAATTAACAACTTCAGCGAAGTTGCAAAATATAAAACAAACTCATACAATTAGCATTTCTGTATATTACTCACAAAATCCAGTAGG
Source organism: Sarcophilus harrisii (assembly GCF_902635505.1). Lineage (NCBI taxonomy): Eukaryota > Metazoa > Chordata > Mammalia > Dasyuromorphia > Dasyuridae > Sarcophilus > Sarcophilus harrisii. The sequence goes on along the minus strand of NC_045427.1, from coordinate 382,937,693 downwards.
AAGAGATGGAAAGAAAAATTACATTTATAATAATTAAAGACAGTATAAAATGTGAGAGTCTACTCACACAAGAAATCTGAATACAATTACAAAATACACTACACACAAAGACAGTTCTAAATAATTGGAGAATATTGAATTTTTCTTGACTAGTCAATATAATAATGACAATGTTATCTAAATTTATTTAGTCAATGTTATACAAATTAAACTACCAAATAATTACCTCAGAGCTAGGAAAAAATAGTATAATTCATCTGGAAAGAATGAAAGATCAAGAAAATCAAGGGAGCTGAAAAAAATGAAAGGAAAGGATCTATACTACAAAGTTCTAATTGTCAAAACAATTTGGTATTGGGTAAGAAATAGAAATGGAGAAGGAAATAGAAAGCTATTCCAGTATCTTTGCCAATCAAACCCCAAATGGGGTCATGAAGAGTCAGACATGACTGAACAACTGGAAAAGAAATAGAAATTGATCAGTGGAACAGAGTAGATACACAATATAGAGTAGCAAATGAGCATAGTAACCTGGTGTTGGATAAACCCAAAGATCTTAGCTATTGAGCAAGAACTCATTATTCAACAAAAATAGGTGAGAAAAGTAGAAAATGGTCTCAAAGAAGCTAAGTATATACTAATATCTCACACTGTATGCCAATATAAGTATAAAATGAGTGACATACACATAAAAGGTAGCATTATCAGCAAATTAATGGAGCATGGAAGAAATTGTTTTAGATCTATAAGAGAAGCATTCATGACTAAATGAGATAAGGTTCACAGGAGGCGAGATGGAAATTTTTGATTACTTTAAAGCATTTAAACATTAAAATGCAGCTAAAAATAAAAGGAAAGAAGGAAACTTAAGTGTAGAAGAATCTTTTCAGCAAGTTTCTCTTATAAAGATCTCATTTCTCAAATATATGAGAAAAAAATTTTACTAGAAAAAAAAACGCCATCCCCCAATTAAGAAATAGTCAAAAGATAAGAATAGGCAGTTTTCAGAAAAAAAGAAATTCAATCAATCAATAATCATACTCTTAAAAATCACTAATAGAGAAATGCAAATTAAAATAATTTCAAAATGATGAACAAGTTGATTTTAGAAAGACCTGAAAAGATTTACATGAATTAATGCTGAGTAAAACAAGTAGAACCAGGCATACATTGTACACAGAAACAGCAAGATTGTACAATGATCAACTGTGAAAGACTTGGTTCTTCTCAGTGGTTCAAAGCAATCCCAATAGACATTGGACAGAAATTGCTGTCTGCATCCAGAAAAAGAACTATGAAGATTGAATATAAATCAGCACAAGCTGTGTTTACTTCTTTTTTTCTTTTCCCCCACCCCCCTTTACCATGGTTTTTCCCTTTTGCTTTGATTTTTTTCTCCCAACATGATTCAAAAAGCAGTGTGTCTTTAAAATAAATTTAAAAGTGAAAAATAAAATAAAATAATTTTGAGGTATCGTCTCTCGCTCATCAGATTAACTAAGGTGATTTTTAAAAAGGAAAATAATAATTCTGGAAGGGCTGTAGGAAAACACGTCCACTGTTAGTGGAATTGTAAACTAATCTAATCATTTTGGAAAGCAATTTGGAACTATGCTTAAAGAGCTATCAACTCAATCATTTCACCCACTAATACTACTAGACTAAACCTCTAAAAAGATCAAGGAAAAAGAAAAAGCACCAATATGTACAAAAATATTCAAGGTATTTCTTTTTGTTTTGGCAAGAAATTGGAAATTGAGAGGATGCTCATCAATTGGGGGAATAGCTGGACAACTTAGTGACTGAGTGATTGACCACAGTTCCAAAGCACTTATGATGAAACATGTTATTTATCTCCAGATAGAAAGTTGATGAACTCACTAAAGATTAAAGTATATTTTCTTCCCTTTCTTTTCTTTCTTTCTTTCTTTCTTTTTTTTTTTTTTTTTTTTTGTGAGCATGGCCAAAGCAGGAATTTATTTTTTACTAATGTATGTATTTGTAATGAGATTTGTTTTTATCATTGGAGAGAGGAACTGGAGAGAGAGAAAACTGAACTGAATTCAGAACTGAAAATAGAATAAAATTGAATTAAAAAAACAAACATCTAGGAGCAATTAGGTAATGTGGTGGACAGATAGCAGTTTGGCCCTGGAGTCAGGAGGACCTGAGTTCAAATATGACCTCATTCACTTACTAATAATGTGATCATGGGCAAGTCATTTAATCCTGATTGCAAAAGAAAGAAAGAACATCTATACTGATTAACATTGGTAAAAAAAATTTTAAAGCTTATAATCAACCCAATCCATTGGTTCCAAAATTGATCTGTTTGTCCATTTCCCCCTGAAGAACCTTTGGGGTTTTTTCTAGGCATTTAAAAATATTATTAATATAATTTTTCTTTTCCTTTTTTTCCACTTAATAGTAATTTTCCCCAATTACTTCTAAATACAATTTTTAGCCTTCACTTTTTTCTTTTTTAAAATAATAGCTTTTTATTTTTAAAATATATGCAAAGATAGTTTTCAACATTCATCCTTGCAAAACCTTATATTCCAAATTTTTTTCTCCCTCTCTTCCCTCCCTGAGACAGCAAGTAATTCAGTACATGTTAAATGTGCAATTCTTCTATACCTATTTCCACATTTATCATGCTGCACAAGAAACATCAGATCAAAAAGAAAAAGGAATGAGAAAGAAAAGCAAACAAACAACAAAAAAATTGAAAATGCTATGTTGTGATCCACACTCACTCCCCACAGTGCTCTCTCTGGGTGCAGAGAGAGGACTCTCTTCAGCACAACATCATTGGAACTGGCCTGAATCACCTCGCTGTTGAAGAGAACCACGTCCATCAGAATTGATCGTTGTATACTATTGATGTTACCACATACAATGATCTCCTGGTTCTGCTCATTTCACTCAGCATCAGTTCGTGTAAGTCTCTCCAGGCCTTTCTGAAATCATCCTGCTGGTAATTTCTTACATAACAATAATATTCCATAACATTCCTATACCACAATTTATTCAGCCATTCTCCAACTGATGGGCATCCATTCAGTTTCCAGCTTCTTGCCACTACAAACAGGGCTGCCACAAACATTCGTGCACATACAGGTCCCTTTCCCTTCTTTAAAATCTTGTGCAGCATGATCTCTTTGGATATAAATCCAGTAGAAACACTGCTGGGTCAAAGTGTGATAGCCTTTTGGACATAGTTCCAAATTGCTCTCCAGAATGGTTGGATCATTTCACAACTCCACCAATAATGTATTAGTTTCCCAGTTTTTTCATATTCTCTCCAGCATCTATTACGCAGCATTATCTTTTCTTGTCATCTTAGCCAATCTGAGAGGTGTGTAGTAGTATCTAAGAGTTGTCTTAATTTGCATTTCTCTGATCAATAGTGATTTATAGCATTTTTTCATATGACTAGAAATGGTTTTAATTTTTTCATCTGAAAATTCTGTTCCCTATCCTTTGACCATTTATCAGTTGGAGAATTACTTAGATTCTTATAAATTTGAGTCATTTCTCTACATATTCTAGAAATGAGACCTTTATCAGAACTCTGGGTAAAAAATTTTCCCCAGTTTTCTGTTTCCCTTCTAATCTTGTCTGCATTGGTTTTATTTGTACATTTCATAATGTACTCTAGTTCTTCTTTGGCCATAAATTCCTTTCTTCTCCACATATCTGAGAGGTAGAATTCCTTTGTTCTAATTTGCTTATAGTATCACTCTTTATGTCTAAATCATAAACAAATTTCGACTCTATCTTTTGATACAGTGTTAAGTGTTAGTCAATAGCATTCATTTTTGTAAAATTTGGAATTCCAAAATGTCTTTTCTCCCTCCTTCCTGATATCCTTATCTGATATGGGGTACATATGTACAATCATTTTAAACATATTTCCATATTAGTCAAGAAAAACCAAAACAAAAAGGAAAAATTGTGAGAAAAAAAAGTGAAAATAATATGTTTCAATCCACATTCAGTCTCCACAACTCTTTCTCTAGATAAGGATACCATTTGCCATCCCAAGTCTATTAAAATTATCTTGGACCCATATTTCTGAGAAGAGCTAAGTCTGTCAAAGTTCATCATCACACTAGAACCAAGTCCATCACAGTTGATCATCACATAATCTTGTTGCTGTGGCCAATGTTCTCTTGGTTCTGCTCACTTCACTTAGCATCAGTTCATTAAAAGTTTTTCCAGGTTTTTCTGAAATCAGCCTGCTCATCATTTCTTATGGAACGATAATATTCCATTACATTCAAATATCACAATATATTTAGCCATTCCCCAATTGATGTGCATCCATTCAATTCCTTGACACTACAAAAAGAGCTGCTAGAAACAGTTTTTGCACATATGGGTCATTTTCTCTCTTTTATGATATCTTTTTGTATTTTCTTTTTGCATCACTATTACTAGGTCCCTCCGCAATTTTTGTCCCTAAAGAGAACACTATTTTAAATCTTCCTTTGTACTGATCAATTACTATCTTTCACATTTGATCATCTTTACAATATTGTTGTTACTAATATATACATTGTTCTCCTACTTATGTTCACTTTATTTTGCATCAATCCATGTTTTCCCAGATTTTTCTGAAATCATCCCCTTCATAATTTCTTACAGCACAATAATATTCCATTACAACAATATATCATACCTTGTTCAGCCATTCCCCAATTGATGGGCTTCCCTCAGATTTAAATTTTTTATTACTACTAAAAGAACTGTTATAAATATTTTTGTACATACAGATCCTTTTCCTTTTCCTTTGATCTCCATGAGCATAAACCTAGTTGTGATAATGCTGGGATCAAAGAGTATTCAGAGTTTTATGCCTTTTGGACATAGTTTCAAATTTCTCTCTAGAAACTCTCTAGAACCAATTCACAATTCCACCAACAATGTAGATGTGTTTTCCCAAATCTCCAGCATTTGCCATTTTCCTTTTCTATTATCTTAGACAATCTAAAGAGTATGAAATGGTGTCTCAGAGTTGTTTTAATTTGTGTATCTCTAATTATTAAGAATTTGAAGGATTTTTATATGGTTGTTTATACTTTGTTTTTCTTCTTTGAGAATTATCTGTCTATATCCTTTGATTGGGGGGGGGGCCCTATGGTACTTGTTCTTACATATTTTAATCAATTTTTATATATTTATTGGATAAAACTTTATCAGAAAAAGTTGTTGCAGAGATTTTTTCCCCCAGTTAACTGTTTTCCCCCTGATTTTAACTACATTGATTTTGTTTATGAAAAAACATTTTTTCAATTTTACAAATAAAATTGTCTTTTATCTCCTGTGAATCTATCTTCTTTTGACCAATAAAAAGTATCTCCTTGCTATTTTAAATTTTGTTTACAATATCATCTTTTATGTCTAAGTCTTGTATCCATTTGAAACATCACAATATATGGTATAATATGTTCATATAAAAATCTAATTTCTGCCAGACTACTTTGCAATTTTCCTAGAAGTTTATGAATAGTGAATCTTTATTAATAACTGGAATCTGGAAGGAGGAAAAGGTGTTAGCAAAATTTATGCTGTTCATTTGTTCCTAGCTCTTGTGTACCTGATTTATTCCATTGGTCAATTTTTCTATTTTTAAATTAGTACTCAAGAGTTTCAATATTATTGCTTTGTAGTGTAGTTTGAGGTATGGTACTGCCAAGATCCCTTCCTTCAATATTTTTTTCATTATTACCCTTGAGAGTCTTGATCTTTTATTCTTCCAGATTATTTTTTTTAGCTTTATGAAGTAGCTTTTCTGAGAGTTTATTTGAATAAGTAAAATAATTTTAACTCTGCCCTTTTAACATATTGGTCCAGTTCAACCATGAGTAATGAATACTAATTATTTACTTTTCTAAATTAATTGTTTTTCTAAAGAATGTTTTGTAGTTGTATTCCTATAATTCCAATGTATGTCTTGGTAGGTAAACACCCAAATATTTCATATGGGAAAAGAGAAGGAAAAAAACCAGCACAACTAATCAATCTATTATAAAAGTTCAAAAACATGTGTAATATGTAACACATGTGGACCTCTTACCTCCACAAAGGGGTAGGTTGGAGGTGTTCTCTCATATCAATCTTGCAAGTATGGCTTGAATAATTTATCATAGTAATTTATTATTATTACTATTACTTTTGGTATGTGGTTGTTCTTTCCATTTACATTGATGTAGTTATTGTGTAAATGCTTTCTTGGTGCTTACTTCATTCTGCATTATATAGATCTTTCCATACTTCTCTGTATTCATTACATACATCATTACTCATAGCACAATAATATCCCAATACATTAATATTCCACAATTTGTTTAGTCATTTCCCAAATGATGGACATCTACTTTGTTTCCAGTTCTTTGTTCTCACACACAAAAAAATGCTGTTCAATTTTGGTATATAAAGGGACTTTTCTTTTTATTAGGGCCTTGGGATATAATCCCAGTAACAGAATCTCTAGTTCAAAGGGTATAGACATATTAGTCATTTTATTTGCATAATTCCAAATTCCTTTCTAAAATGGCTGTACCATTTCATAGCTTCACCAACAATATGTCTGTCATTTCATAAACCTCCCGACATGAATTATTGCCATTTTTTGTCTTTTTCAATTTTCAGTGTATGAAATGAATCCTCAAGATTTTTTAAATTTAAATTTCTCTTATTAGTAGCAATTTGGAGCATTCTTTCATGTGGTTGTGAATACTTTGCAATTCTTCCATTGAGAACTGTTTGTTCATGTCCTTGACTACAGAGAATAGCTATCAGAGACAGATAGATATTGTTTATGTTTTTGATTCTAAACTTTTATCAGAGAAGTTTGAAACAAGAAAAAATTTTCCCATCTGACTGCTTTCCATCTTATCCTAGACACATTAATATGTCTGTGCAGATGCTCTTCATATGTATATAAAATATACATACACACACGCACACATGCACACACACACACAAGATTAGCTTAACCTTATTTGGTTAAGAATGCATTTCCTTATTATTGTTCTGTAAGAAATGACCAACAGGACGAATACAGAGAGGACTGGCGAGACTTACATGAACTGATGCTGAGCGAAATGAGCAGAACCAGGAAATCATTATATACCTCAACAGCGATACTGTATGAGGATGTATTCTGATGGAAGTGGATTTCTTCAACAAAGACAAGATCTAACTGAGTTTCAATTGATCAAGGATGGACAGAAGCAGCTATACCCAAAGAAAGAACACTAGGAAATGAATGTAAACTGCTTGCATTTTTGTTCTTCTTCCCAGGTTATTTATACCTTCTAAATCCAATTCTCCCTGAGCAACAAGAAAACTGTTCGGTTCTGCACACATATATTGTATCCAAGATCTACTGTAACCTATTTAACATGTATAGGACTGCTTGCCATCTGGGGGAGAGGGTGGAGGGAGGGAGGGGAAAAATCGGAACAGAAGTGAGTGCAAGGGATAATGTTGTAAAAAACTACCCTGGCATAGGTTCTGTCAAAAAAAAAGTTATTTAAAAAAAAAAAAAGTATAGTCAAGAAAATAAACATATTGGGCAATTTTGTTGCTAATAAAAAAATTTTAATATATACTTTAAAAAAAAAAGAATGCATTTCCTACCTATGGCTGTGAAAAGTATGATTCTGCTTCTCTTCTAACTTTTCTATAGTATGATCTTCATTATAAAGGTTGCATATCCATTTAGAGGTACTACGGATTGTGGTATAAGGTGCTAGTCTAAGCCTAATTTCTGTCAGTTTGCTTTGCAGTTTTCCCAGCAGTTTTTTGATCAAATAAGGATTTTTTCCCCCTAGGGATTTTGTTTCCCATTTTATCAGATACTGAGTTATTGAATTGCATCATTTCTATCTTTCTTTCTTGTCTAGTTTATTCCATTTAGTTTTTAATGACTACTACTTTATAATATACTATGAGGTTTGTCATTCCCTCACTTCATCCCTCCTTCTTTTCATCATTTCCCTTGATTCTAGATCTTATGTTTTTCCAAATGAATTCTATTATTTTTGTCAAGTTCCAAAAACTATTCTCTTGGTAATTTTACTGGCATAACACTAATAGTGTAAATAAATTTTGGTCATATTATCATTTTTATTATATTGTCACTATAAACTGCATACCCTTTGACCCAGCAATGCTATTACTGGAAATCAAAAAGGAGGAAAAAAGGACCCACAGGTGCAAAAACATTTAGAGCAACTCTTTTTGTGGTTGACAAAGAATTGAAAAATGAGTAGATGCCCCTCAATTTGAGACTGAATAAATTATGGTATACCTCCATAAAGTAAAGGTATATTATTGTTCTATAAAAAATGATGAACAAGCTGATTTTTAAAAGGCCTGAAAAGATTTACATGAACTGATGCTGAGTGAAACAAGCAGAACCAGGAACACATTATATACAGTAAGATTATGTGATGATCAACTATGAAAGACTTGGTTCTTCTCAGTGGTTCAGTGATCCAAGGCAATCTCAATAGACGTTGGACAGAAAATGCCATCTGCATCCAGAAAAAGAGCTATGGAGATTGAATGTAAATCAACACATGCTATGTCCACTTTTTGTTCTGTTTTTTTTCCCTCTCCCATGGTTTTTCCCTTTTATTCTGATTTTTCTCTCCCAACATGATTCACAAAGAAATGTATATTTAAAAGGTTAATATATATGTCTAACTAGAAAAAAATACAACAATTTTTAAAAATATAATCAAATTTAAAATATATTGGCACAGCTTATTCATGAACACTAAATATTCATTTAGCTACTTATTTCCTTAAAGCACACATTGTATTTGAAAGCACTTAAGTTTTTGTGTGCTTTGACAAATCAATATTTTATATTTGGTAATTATTTGAAATGGGATTACCCTACCTATTATTACTTCTTGGATTTTGTGATAATTATATAGAAATGTTATTGATTTTTGAGGTTTTATTTTGTAGCCTGTAATTTTGCTGAAGCTATTCATCATCTCAATTTCTTTGTCAATTTCCTATTCTCTTGACTAATATTATAAAAAAAAAAGACCTTATTGATGTTTCATTTTAAATAACTGAGATTTCTCCTTATCTCCCTCTCCCAGCTCTTCTCAGAAAGCAAGCCTTTAAAAAGAACTTTTTAAAAGAATAAAATTCAGCAAAACCAATCAATATATATTTTAAAAAACATATTATATGCAGCCTATATCTTTTAAAATGTGCCTTGGTAAGATTTTATTAAATATTTAGCATCAATATTCATTAGGAATATTGACTTGAAGTCTTCTTTCTGTACTTTATTTCTCTCTGGTTTAGTATCAAGAAAATATTTGTGTCATAAAATTAGTTCAGTAGCATCTCTTTTTTTTTCTATTTTTGTAAATAGTGTATGAGAATCGGGATTAACTATCATATTTTTCATTTGTAACTCCATTCAAGCCTGGATTTTTTCCTTTGATAATTTACAAATTTAACTAATTTGTTTGGATTGTTCAACTTTGAGTTACATAAATTATGAATTATTATTATTTTTTTTTTTTTGCTGAGGCAGTTGAGGTTGTGACTTTCCCAGGGTCACTCAGCTAGAAAGTGTTAAATATCTGAAGCCACATTTGAACTCAGGTCCTCCTGTAAATTATGAAGTCTTGCACTATTCTAGGTATATTAAATTGTTGCAAATGGTTTCAGTTATTTATTTTTTAACATATAGCTGGTCAAATAGTTTCTATTTTTTTCCGTTATTCTCTTCCATTTGTCATGAGTACTTTTCTGTTTTTATATTGGTAATTTGAATTTCCTCTGTCCTTTTTGAATGAAATTAATTTTTATATATTATATTAGTTTTTAAACAACTTCAAATTTTATTTATCAATTCAATGGTAAATTTGTCTAATTTTGTTAATCTCATCCTAGATTTTCAGAATTTCTATTTTCATCTTTAGTTGGGGGGGTTGTCACTTTTGTTTTATCTTTTTAAATTATATATTCAATTCATTGATCTCTTTTTTTCTCTTTTGTTATTGAAAGTATTTTAAAAATCAATTTATGTTTTAGGATTGTTTTGCTTGTATTCCAAAAGATTTGATATGTTCTCATTGCTGTTATTTTCTTACATGAAATTCTTCATTGTTTCTGATTTGTTCTTTGATCCACCTTCAAGTCCATGGTCAACTTTTATTAAGGGTTCATGTACCTTTATAAATTCTCCTTTTATATATACACTCCTTTATATTCCTATTCATTATAACCAGAGATCTATCATATCTTCCCTAAACTTCTATTTAAGTTCTTAATCTCTCCTTTAAATTTTTTATTAGATTTATCTACCCCAAATGTTCATTATGACTATTTGTGTCCAACATATGACAGAAAGTTCCAATCTTATACTGTTCTGACAGCCAGTCAGACACAAACTTGACTCTAACATAATCCTTTGATCCTCTTCAAGAACAGAACAACCAACCAACTAGTTCTTAAACTGTACCTCAAGGTCTCTAACTGTTATGGTTTGCTACATATTTCTCCCAGTAATTCAATTAACTTTTCCATCAAACACTTAGATGCTATATAGTGGAGGATAACTGGTAAGTATTGATATTATTTCATTGTCTATTATGCCTTCAAGCATAAGGTAATTCTCTATTTATCCCTTTAACTATGTCTACTTTTATCATTGCCTTGTCTCAGATAATACCTGTTTTTTCTAGTTCACCTCAAGCATAATAAATTTTGCTCCAGCTCTTCATGTTTAACTGCGAATGTATTTCAAGTATCCTTATGGAAAATGACATTTTTAAATTTTTCTTTCTAATCAGTTCTACCATCCTCTGCTGTTTTGTGAGTGAAAACCATTTATTTCACCTTATTATGACGTCTCTCCCCACTATCTTCTCCTTCACTCTGCTCTCCATGCAAGGCCAACCCTTCTGTATGCACTATTGATCACACTTCTATTTTCTCCAGAATATGAAGTTTTTTGTTCTTGCATTCATTCGCTCCCTGACTGCTCTTCCTCTTAAATTCCTTCCTTTTCTCTTCCTTTCCCGTTTCCTTGTTTAATGTACTACTACAATGTCAAACTGAGACCTATTAAAGACCTTAGTTTACAAAAGCAAAGGTCTCCCACTGCATCCAGGGCCATCTCCGGTCCTTCTGACTATATCTGGCCACTGGACCCAGGTGCTCTGGAGGGGAAACTGAGGCAGGTGCCCTTGTTCAGCCCTCTCACTCAAACCCAACTCCCTTGCATGTCATGCATCACTTTCTTGATGTCTCACTTCTCTTCCAGAATGAGGAACAAACAACAAGAACATCATTATACTAAACATTTTGCATTAAACTCTCCTTTACATACTTCACATAAGAGAGAGGCTCCTGGCACCTCTTCTCCCCACCCTTTTCTCCATTAATGTATTTTTGAAAAATTATTTTCATACTTTTTTCTCCCATATCCTTTCCTCAACTGCCAAAGTATCTTCCTAAAACAAATGCTGCCTTCTCAGTATGTGCCAGGAGCGTAAAATCCTCTGGTTGGCTTTTAAAGCCCTTCCTTCGCCATTTATTTCCTCCCTACTTCCTGAGTTTTTTTAAAACTTAGCTATCCTCCATATACTCTGCAATCCACTGACACCAGCCTTCCTTCTGTTCCCCCATTTCCTGATTCTGTGCCTTTTCATTGGCTGTGCACCGCACCCAGGATGCTCTTCCTCAGCACCTCTGCCTCCTGACTCCCCTGTCCTCCTACAAGTCTCCACCCAAATTCTGCTTTCTTCAAGAGGTCTTTCCTGATCATCCTCAATGGATGTATATCTTGGATGTATACTACATATATGCTATATGCTGTCTTCCCCCACTAAAATGTGGTTTCCTTGAAAGCAAAGACCATTTTTTCCTTTCTTTGCATTGCCAGTATTTAGCATAGTACTGTGGCACTAAGCACTTATATTTGCAGACTAATTAATATTCATGTACCACTATTTATTTGGTCATTTTCCAGCTGATGAACTTGTCCTTTGTTTCTTTGCTCTCACAAAAAATGCTACTATAAATATTTCAGGGAATATAAGCCATTTTTTTCCTTTTGATCTTTTGTCTTTGATCCCCCTGGGCCAAATATCTAGCAGTGGGGTGGAATTTTAAACACTCTCTCTCCAAAGAAATCCAACTAGGTCAAAGAAGTCTACTGAATCTTTCTCACTGGGCTTGCTTGGTTGAGTGCACAGAGCATCTGATGTTCTACAATCACATTTAAAACTTAGTAAAAAAAAAAAAAAAAAAAAAAAAACACCCTGTAGCACGGGATTCTGACTCTGAAGAAGACATCAAAGAACATGCTATAGAATGACCTGGCTGTCCTTTTTGGCATCGGCCTACAAGTTGAAGGATTCTTCATCTTTTTTTTTTTTTTTTAATGGGTTTGTTACCCACGAAAAGTCCTATAGCTCAGGATTCAAAAGATCAACTATACACATTCAGAAAAGAAAAGACCTGGCTAGACAACAGCTAGTATAAGCACAATATGAAGTCAACAGTAAAGTTATAGTGTCCAGAACCTAGGGGAGAAAGCCCATTGAATACGTTCCAGGTGGAGTCTCGTGTTCAGTTTTGGAATCCACATTTTAGGAGATGCTAGTGAACTGGAATATGGGATGAGGAAGACACAGGAACCTGTATTCTTATCAAAAGTTAAAAGGAATCTTGGATATTTAGACTGAAAAGAAGACTTAGTTTACATTGCTGATTATGTCTGCCCTCTCCAAAGTTCTTTCCCGTAGTATATTTTTGTTCTGCTTGGCCTTGGAAAACAGAACTAGTATCAATAATAGAAAGACAGAAAGAACTATATCTGAACTTAATAGAAGTTTCTTGTTATCAATTGGTTACCTGTCAATGGAATGGCTGCTTGGTGAAGCTCCCCGTCACTGCGACATTGCAAGAATTAATACTAGATGATCCCCTTTTTGAATTATTCATGATAGGGATTGGACTGAATAACCTAATAGTCTATAAATCTGTAATTCATCAGGTAATAATGATTTAGGAAGTTGTGGTATGTGAATGGACAAGAACATTATTATGCTGTAGGAAATGAGAAATATGATGAATACCAAGAAGGCAACTGAAGACATAGGTGCTAATCTATAATGAAGTAAGCAGGGGAAGGAAAACCATACACAACTACAAGGACATAAATTGTAAGAATAACAAAATAACTTAAACTGAATGCCATGAAATTACAAAGACCAAACTTAGTACCAAATAAACAACATGAGGAAGAAGCTCTCTCCTTTCTTTGCAGAGAAGTAGGGAAACATGACGCGGGTATAAAATGGTACAGAAAACGTAGGACAGTTTGCAAGTATTAGTTCCTACTAACTTAGTTCTTGAGATTCAAATGACTAGTTCCCTCTACAAAGTGCAAATAACCAAAGTTATTCACTTTCATTGGGAAATCCCTAACAGTGAGAAATTATATTCTCAAACATCACTTGGAAAAAAAGAAAAACAACCCAGAGAAATGAATACAAACAATCCCATTTTATTAGCAGTTAGTTCAAGATTGTACATTAGTGATGAAGGTTCTCTTTTCCAATGAAACCAAAAGGCTGGTATAAGAGCACTAGGAAACAGGAGAGATGGGGTTGAGCTTTACCTTGCCCCCACCCCATCCCTCCTAAGATGGGAAGAGATCCTTCTTTCTCTTTCCCTTAACACTGCTCCTCCCTTCCCCCCACATCCCAACTATGGGTTTCCTCTCCCCAGGAAGAGACATGGATTCTATTCAAAGATTGGCAAAAGGGGAGAGGGGGTCTTGAAGATAATAAAAACAAAGAGCTGTATAAATCTTTCTTTGCTTTGTTTGCACTTTCCGTATAACCTTTTTGGTTCCCCCACTCTCCACGCACCCCTTTCCCTTCCTACCCCGACTCTTGTAGGATATATATATATATATGTGTGTGTGTGTGTCAATGAATCAGAGCCAGAGAGAGAAGGGAGGTGGGATAGGGGAAATTTTCAAGTGAAAATACATAGCTCGTTTCACCCAGACTCTTTAGAGTCATTTGTCTAGAGTTTCCACTGCCAATTTTTCTTACCCAAGGCCCAGAGGGACAGGACATACAGAAATCATGGGTCAGACTCCTCATTCCTTACGCACGTGAGCAGACCAGACCTTATTCCAGCCAGTATGAACCCAAAGGTGAAAGGACAAAGCAAGTATTTCCCAGGCTCTCCCTGAGTGCAAGGCAACACAAGTGGATAGAATTCAAGCTCAACAGGAAATCCCCTTTTCTGAGAAGTACGCCTAGTTCCTTGGACCAAAGGCAAAAAGATTCAGTGAGGATTTATTTCCTTCTCCCTCACAGGCCTACTTCCATGCCTTCCCCTTCTTCTCCTCCTGAAATTTTACCCATCATGAGTGCCTTAAGACCCCAAATTCCATCTCTGTGGAGTTTTTCTAAACTGCCTTTGGCCTGGATCACTTTCCCCTCCTCAGTTTAGATTTTACTATGTGGATCATTAATATGACACTTTAAGCAGAAACTTATTTTTTAAGTGGTTGTTTTGGGTTTTTTTTATTTGTTTCCACTATTAGGCTATAACTTTGTTATGGGAGGATAAGGTTTTATGCTTTTCTCCCAAGCTACACCAAGTACATGATTATGTGCAGAGCAGATGCTTCACAAATGCCTGCCCACCAAGGGGACTGATACCAGCAGAAGCCCAGATAGATAATAATATTGGCTAACCCATGTGGTGGCAACAAGACCCTCAATCTTAGAAAAGCAGCCAAAGCTTGGAGTCCAGATTTCTGGCAATTGGGGAAGAGCTGATTAATATTGCCTCTTGACTCTGCCAACCTAACTCCTAATGTAGAAAGTTATTGATGAAGAAGGAGCCTCCTTCCAAGCTGTCAGCTTCCACTTACACCAAGGCAGAGGTATAAAAACTATACTCCCTTGACAGGTTTGGAGGCTTCTTCAAGATGAATTTAAAGCTCTCATGGTAGGAATGGTTCTCATCTCTGCATCACTTTTTCCCCTACATCAAAATATCTTTCCACATACACCCCCAACTCCAATTCTACAATTGTGCAGTTTGACTTTTTTTAATCAAGGTTTTACATTTAATTCTACTATAATTTCTCATTATTCTAACCTATTGAGATCTTTTCCATGTTGGTCTTCTGCAATGAAGTATCTCAATTGATTATTAGTTGTCACCGGGTCATGGTCTTCTCAAGTCCAGTTAATGGTACCAGTCACTAAGAGTTGATATCTCCTTAGGATACCTTACTTGGGAATGGGGGCTGAGGAAGGGAAGAAATAGCAAGAAATCTATGAAAAGAACATTGGAAATCTCTTTCTCAAGGATTTCTATGAGAATGCTGCTTTATCCCTTAGGCCTTTTCCACCAGCAGAGGAACTGTTAAGACTCTAATCACAATGATATCACTCCATTAGGTTCAGGTTTCTAGACCTAGCAGGGCAGCTCCTAAAAGGATGGAATTCTCCAGCTCTGTTAAAAGGAAGCAGCAGCAATAACAACAGACAGACAGGATCCTTGCCAACCTGTCTTCCCCAGGACTGCCCGAGTTTTTAAGCCCCTGTCTCCCTATCCCAATAGGGCTTAGTTTAACTACTGCCCATTTTGACCCGGCTCCAGCCTGTTCCAACTAAGCCAGAGTAATAGGTCTTACATCATTCAGCCTCCCATCCAAATGGGATGGAATTGCCTTCAACTTCCAGAGCTACAACAGCAGCTCCAACAAATTCTCCTCCCCTCCCAGATCCACACTGCCTGGTGCATCCAGACTCAAATGGAAATTACCATTGTGGGGACTCTGCTGCCATCTCAAAATACAGAGCAGCTGGATTAGGGTAAATCCCACTAGCGCGACATCTAAAAGAAGTAGCTCCACCTATTCACAGCCAGTTCTATTTCTGGGTACTTTCCTCCTTTACTTTTGTCCAAACACTTGAGTTCCCCGCCCCACTTCCAGGAGCTCTCTACAATTAAAGAACATCTTCTCGAGGAGCTAGGCCTAGAAGTGTACTTTCCGTCTCATCTCTATTCAAACATCATTGGGAGTTTAACAAAACCAGAAAATATTACAACTGTGGCAGGAGGCTCAGAAACCCAAGACTGGGAAGCCCTTCAGAGGAGAGGCGCAAGACAGAATCCAAAGTGTGGGGCAAAAGCTGATATACAGGGAGTCCGGCCCGAAAGGAGTGACTTCTCTCGGCCTGGCTTTGCAAATAGGAAGGGGGAGGAGAGGGAACCGAAAAAGTTAACGTGGAGGGCAGGTGATGATGTCCAGACGGAGCTCTCTTACAGCTTTTGCCACAATGAGAAGGAATGGACCTAGCCGTGGTAGAGGCCGGGTGGGGGGTAAGGGGAACACCACATCTGAGTCACTTCACAGTTTTACGAGGGGTTAGGATCGGTGGGCGATTCCTGACTCCTGAATCAGTAAATAGCTTAGAGATGCTGTGATCCAAAGTGAGCCTGCAAGAGACCACCACGTGGGCTTGCTTCCTGACTCAGAGCAATATATAACACTGGGACAGGACAACTGGTTGAATCTATAAACTTGCCCCCGATAACCCAGGGCAACCGGACAAGAAGAAGGCAGTCAGCTCTCTTCCTGTGTCCCAATGGCCCGCCAAAGATTTCCAGTTAGAAAAGATACCAATATGCCCATTATTGGCAAGACGGGCAATTATCTTTACTAGACTCGGGGACCCAAGATTTCTCTATCACCCGTCAGTTATAGCATTCTGCCCACTAAGTCAGCAATTGTGGATCCTCGACAAATCCCACTCTAGCACCAAGTTAAGGAAAAGATGGGGTAAGTAGGTCTTTTTTAGAGAATCCCATTAGAAAAAAGATCAAGAATGTCAAGGGAATCAACTAAAAAAATATCAAAATATTTCAAAAAAAGTGGGAAAGAAAGGGGCCTAATAGTACCAGATCTCAGACTATACTACAAAGCTGTAATCATTCAAACAATTTGGTATTGGGTGAGAATCCCATTCTATCTTGCACTTTAGAATGGGGTTGGCTCTCAACTCTGGCTCCACAGATCTTCGAGCCAGGATCAGTCCTTGCAACCCAGTTCTACCCTACTCTAATCACCATATCCTTTTTTCTTTGGCCAACTACTGAGCTGCATGGACCTGTCACACGGTCAGGTTTCCAGAAAGGAGAAAACTTCACTCTGCAGATGATCCACTTCCAGACTGGCATCTAACATTGTACCTTGAAGGGAAGGGCAAAGGGAAGGCTCACCAGGAGCCCTTCATTAATGTTTTCCCAAACATCCAATGTACTCCATCTATTCCATTATGTCTCCTCCACTGATCAGAATGACTGAGATCCAGGTATAGAAGCTATTCTGTGCCAAGGTCCCATGAATTCTGACTAAGACTCACCCACAAGTGTAGGGAAGGGGTCAGCTGCAGCCACCCACAGACAGGGTCCTACAGTGGTCCAAACACAACACAGGGGAACACCAGGAAAAAGCACTAAGGAAACACCTAGGCCCCCAGAAGTTGCGTTGCTCTTTCCTGAAGAACTCTCCCCTTGTCTCATTTCCCCCATTCTTTTCCAGTCAGCCCAGAGCCAAATCATAATAAACACCAGTTCTGAGTTGACTTACAGCTACTGTGTATGGGCAGGCTCAAAGTGAGAGCATAATGACCTTGTTAGAATTACTTACATCAAGTGCAGTTTTCCAGCCCCCATAGCTTAACTGAACAAGACACCTGGCTGAGGCAATTTTGCCCCTCCTTTGCCCAATGTTACCACTCCCACCTTTCCGGACCCTACCTCTTTTACTTGGGAAGGTCACACCCTATGTCTTTAACAGAAAACTAGACAGCACCGTCCTGCCTTATCTTGGCTCGGGAACTCTATGGAGACTTTAGAGTATGCTTGGGCTAGTATACTGCCATTTCTCCCTTTTTTTTAATGTCATTTTTTTTAGATCACTTATCCACTTAGAACTTATTGTGGTATGTGATGCTGGCTGCCAGTCTCTATTTTTGCCAAACTTTTCCAGTTTCCCCAGAAGTTTTGTAAAAAGAATTTTGCCTCAAGTAATTCATATTTTTAAGTTTTTTTTTTTTTCCCCCTTCAACTCATTTTTGTTGCTGTCTCTCTCTCTGAAGAACTGGATTGTACTAAGGACCACTTTAATCATTCTGTCTACTCACTCTGTGTTTCCCAGAGGAAGTACATGTGCATTGTTTTTTGCTTCCTGGCTTCTCTCCATCCAGGATAGAGACCTGGATTTAAGTTATGACTCATTGGTTTTCTTTCTTCATATCCTACCCTAAATCCCCCAGACACAAGACTTCTCAGACTACCCTTCTCAGGGCAGAAGTCACTGATGAACTTGATCCTACGCTCATTTGCACCCTTCCAGGTGACTCGTGAATCTGATCTCCTGTGGTTATGGGAGGGCTCTCAGACTCACCTGGAGTCTGATCCAGGAAAGGTACTTTGGCCTGGTCTTCCACGGAGGCGGGGATAGTGCCAACTGTACCAATAAGCCAAGTGACCAGGGCCCCCCCACCTAAAACATGGGCCCTAGAAGTATGATGTCCATGCTGGGAACCTCAGTTCTCCGGCTTGCCTTTGCCATTCCCACACAGGCTAGAGGATAAGAGATGCTGAACTAGAGACTTAAGCCCCGATAAGCTACATCCCCAATGCCGAGGATCCTGCTGCTGCCAACAGATGCCGTTAGACAGGCTTATCCAGTGGCACCTTCCCCTTCCCATCCACCTATACATTCACATTGGTCCCTTGCGTGTCTCCTCTTCCAATCTTCTAGATGATCAATACATTGGCGTTCCTGCCAGGGCTGTATGACTCTAACACAGACATACCGAAAAGAATAGGTTAGAACTAACGGCTGACAAGAACATGGGGGTTTCCAGATCTCGTGGTAATCCTCCTCACTCAAACCCTTCCATGTTTTGTTTTTCTGTGGCCAAGATCTCAGGCAACTTCCCAGGCACACGAGACCTCCCCAGTCAGGAACACCAGATCCCTGAAAACCATAGTCCCAGTGCCGAAGCCCGGCCTCTCTCCCTAATACATATATAGCTGTGCCACGGCAGGATCACGGACCAGTGTGACAGATACCGGGGGGGGGGGGGGGGGGAAGGGGGGGTCTGCGCCTCCCTGATTTTATCTGCTGCCTGCAGGAGATAAAAATCAGGCAGCCTCGGGTGAGACAGAGGAAGCGAGACCCTCCCTCAGCCATCGGTGGCAGGGGCTACCTCTCTGACCCGGCGACCAGGTGCCCGCCGCCACCGTCCCGATGGCAGCAGCGGCCGGACCCCAACAAACCAACAAAAGAAAGGGGGAGAGAAACAGACAGAAAAAGAGGGAGGGAGGGAGAGACAGAGAGAGATAGAGACGGAGACAGTTTATATAAAATAATACAGTGTGGCCCCAGGAATCAGGGCACAAACTCTGGCACCAAGAAACAAAAAACCAAAATATTAAAATACTTCAGCTTTTAGTATTTGAGAGGTTTTAAAAGGTTCTCCGGGAAGCCTCGGCCTGCTCAGAGCAGGAACAGAGGCAGAGGTACCGGCCGTAGGCACCACCTTCGCTGCCCGTAGCCTTTGCTTGGGGCTGGAGGGAGCATTTTATGTACACTGGAATGGGTTCTGGGAGCTGGACCCCGCGGTCACCTCAGTCTTTTACCACAGAAAACACCACGTAAGTCATAGCTGATGGGGGGAGAAGAGGTGGGGAGAGAGGTTAGGGTAAGTATTGTGGGACAACCCCAGGACCTGGTCCTGGGAGTCAGGATGTTAGGATGGGGGGCTAAAAACATCCCCCGGAAAGATCCCCCGGGGACTGAGTAGATACTGCAGGTACCAAAGACATGTTAAGGACAGAAAAGGGAAGGTATTGATCAGATGGGCTCCAGGACTCCCTGGAGGCCATCAGACTGAAGTCCAGCCTGGTAACCAGCTCCGAGTACCAGGCCCGCGTCTCTGAAGGGCCTTTTCCGAAATGGACAGGGGCGTATCCCGGACCCCTGTACTCTCTAGCAAAAGGCCCCTCCTCCCACTCTACCCCCCTCACTGTCCAGCGAGTAATACTGAGGGAGTGCCCTGCCTGGGGAAGGGGAGTGCGGGGTACAGTCAGGAGTAGTACAGAACCCCTCTCACAAGGCAGGGGCTTCGCTCTAAGTGGAAGCGACCTTACACCTAGGGAAGCTTCGAGCAGGTCTCAGGAAGTGCTGGGGGCCTCACACCTGGTGGGAGGCCCGGGCTGGGGGAGGCTCTGGAGCTCTCTTCGGCTGCACCGGGCGCTTCTTCTTCCCGCTCCCAGGTCAGGCCTTGGTGGGGTTCTGCTCAGAAGTGCTTGGCAGTTCTGGGCCATGTTCCACACCCCCGGGTGGCTCAGTGTGAGGCTGGGGGCTCCCTGGCCATCATGAATGCTCACTCTGGTCATGAGGATGGCAGCAGCTACCTAGTGTTCTGGAGGTCCTCCCGCAGCCAAGTGGGCAAAGTCTGGCCCATCTTATAAAGCAGCTTAGAAAGTTCGATGTTATGGTCCCGGTAATAGTCTCTTAAGAAGGCTCGTGACTATAACAAGAGAGGGAAACCAAAAGGTCAGTCAGTGGTCTGCTCAGAACTCATCTGTTCCTTTTTTATTGAGCCCATTCCCTTCAGCATAACATGATCTAGTCTCAGCCCTAAAAACACATTATTTCATTCAAAGGGTGGCTGTGTTTTCCTGTGGAATCAGCATCTCTTATCCTCTGGCCTGTGTGGGACAGCTACAGAGGAGAGAGCAGGACTTCTTAAACTTTCCCACTCGTGACCCCTTTTTGCCTGAGAAATTTTTAGACAACCCCGAGTATGCAGAAATATAAAACGGGTGTAAAATCAAGCATTTGCTGATAATAAATCATAATTTCACAACCCCCCACATTCGGTTCTATTGCAACCCACCGTTGAAGAAGCTTCAAGATAAAGCACCATGTCTGAAGTCAGGAAGATCCGAGTTCAGATGTGGCTGATGGGATCCAAGGCTATTATTTAACTAACATAAACTCCTATTTGCCCAAGTTCTCATCTGTAAAATGGTGTGACCCAGGAGAAGCAAACAGTGAACCACTCCAGTGTCTTTGCCAAGTAAACCCCATGAACAGTGCATAAGGTCACAGAGAGTCAGACACAACTAAATAACAACAAATATTTTTTGCCTAGCTCCCTAACTAGATTCTTTTGGACCACTGGGCCTGTGACTTCATTGCTATACTATGAAACTCCTAATAAGGAAACTCTCTCCACAAAGCTGATGAGTATCTGTCCTACAATTTACAGTCTGAGAGACTAGCTGGAGCCACTGAGAGCTTAAGTGATTTGCACTCCATCACAAAGACAATCAGTGTAAAAGGCAGCACCTGAACCCAGGTTTTTTTTTTTTTTTTTTTTTTTTAAACTCCAAGACCAACCAGCTCTCTATTCGTTTTCTGTCTATCTCAAATGAATTTTGTGATGAAGAAGCCATCTGCACCCAGAGAGAGGACCGTGGGGAATGAGAGTGGATCACATCTTTTAGATTGTTGTTTGCTTGCATTTTATTTTCTTATTTTTTCCTTTTTTATCTGATTTTTCTTGTGCACCATAATAATTGGGAAAATATGTATAGAAGAATAGCACATGTTCAACATGTTGGATTACTTGCCATCTAGGGAAAGGGATGGGAGGAAGGGAAGGAAAAAATTTCTGGAGCACAAAAATTTCTGCAAAGGTGAATGTTGAAAATTATCTATGCATATGTTCTGAAAATAAAAAGCTTTAATTAAAAAAAAATCAAAAGAACTTATAGTTTAGTAGAATGACTATAAAAAAACTAAGATAACATCAAATGATGACAATGACGATGATAAAGATGATATGTAGTGCTTCAGGGTCTACAAAATACTTTACATACATTTTCTGAACTCTGGCCATATTGCTTCCCATCTTCTTCTCACTAGAAATTAGGATCTGCCCTGGAAACCTGTGCTAGACACATGAGTTTATATTTTATCTAGTCTTAAACCAGGTCTCCCCATCACCAACTAATTCTAGAAATCATGTCTAATTTCATGTCCCCATCTTTTTACTGCTACCCCCTTTTTATGTATTTTCTTCACCTATTAGAATGCAAGTTCTTATTTGTTTTTATCTGTATCCTCAAAGCTTAGTGCAGTGCCTGGCCCATAATAAGCACTTAATATGTGTTTATTACATGATAATATTGTTGGAGAGGTGCAGGATAAAGTCTTCTATGTGAAATTCAAGTAGAAGACAATAGTCTTCTACTTGAAGTAATGAGTAATGACTCATGGTGAGGAGAGGGAAGACTTGAGGGAAGAGTTGATGAGATAGGAAGCAAGGAACTGGACTTCAACAGATGAGTAAGAATTCTAAAGGCAAAGGGGTAAAGGGAGGACATCTGAGGCATGAAGAATAGCATCACAGAAAGCCCAGAGGCAGGAGAGCACAGGGTATGTTGGAGGCATAAAAAGTTTATGTATTTCTGTATAATTATTTCTGGCCTCCAAGAAATTCCAATAAAATTCAAGAAACTTTTTGTTTCAGAAAACCTAAAAGTCCCTAGGATCTGAATTAACCTAACCATCCTACTCTTCACATCAGGCAATTTGGGACAAAGAAGCAGTTCCAGCTACTCACATCCAAATCCATTTCTGGGTACTTCCTGCCTTTGCTTTTGCCCAAGCACTTGGTTTTCCCTCCTTCAAGCAGCTGACACCAGAATCCTTTCTTTGCATCATACCTGTAGAGACAGAGAATAAATTAGCTCCATTCAACGTATCTCCCCAATGAAACAGACATTTTCTTATATAGAGTGCAATTCAAACCTAGTCACTTAGAGATAGGCAAAGAACTTAAAACTATAGAGACAAACCAGGATCAGTGCATGATGTTATGGGATAAGTGCTGGACTTGGAAGTAAAAAGGCCAGGGGTCAAGTTCTGGGTCTGAGACATACTAATTATGAATCTTAGGCAAAGTATTTCACTTCTCTGGGTTTTGGTTTCCATATGTATCAAATGGGAACTGTTGTACTACTAACCCCCTAGGGTTGTAAGGAAATCCTCTGTTAACTTTGAAATGCGAGTAGCTATTATCGTAGCCTTAGGCGAGAAGATAATAGTGTATCTGGAAGCCTTAGGAATTATAACATCTTTAGGTATGGGTCAAAGCTGCATAGAAAAGAATGAGCACCAAATGTGCACCATAATAATGATTACTAAAAGGGGAAAACAGGAACATTTACACCAAAAAGGGAAGAAAAACTGATAAGTTTTAGATTGACCATAACCCAACTACAAAGGTAGATTTTTCTTTTTTAAAAACTGATGGGATATTTGCAGAGATGGGGTGACTATGGATGTAGAACATTGAATGGACCACCAGACTTTATCAATTGGTTAGTTTTGTTAAACTGCTTTTCCCATCCCCACCCACACCCACACCTCTTTTTTAATCTTTGTCAAAAAAGATAGCACTCTGCATTGGGAAAAAGGAAATGATACATTGAGAAATAAAAGGGATATAAAAACAAATGGTACTTTTTCTCAAAAGAAGCTGAAGAGACCTTGGATCAAAGAACATCAGAACTGAAAGAACATGTGAAGGAATCACATCCCCATGTCCTCTCATTTTACAGATACAGAATCCGAAGCCCAGAGAGAAGTAACTGACTAAAAGTCCCAAAGCGAGTCAGTGGTACAACTAAAATCCAAATTCTCTGGCTCCGACTCCTGGGTTTTCTCCAAGTTGCTTTACTACATTCAACAATTCACATAAAGAGGAGAGATGACCCCTAGAAAATATAAAACCAGATGTGATGCGAGTCTTTCTTCTATTCACAGGCTCCCACAGAAGAGCTTCCCTTGGTATATGGTATGAGATGTTGGCTTATACCTAGTTTCTGCCAGACTGATTCCAATTTATCCTAGCAATCTTTGCCAAATAGTGAGCTTTTACTCTGTTAGCTAGGATCTTTGGATTTATCCATCACTAGGGCATTATGTTTATTTGTTTCTGAATGTTGATGTTCCTGCCATGGAAACAGCTATACATCGTGGCACACAAGGGACACTGCCTATCCTAAAAAGGCCAGTGGGATCCAGTTACTCCGGCTCAGAGCTTGGGGATGTGCTTCTGACATGGAAGCACAGCAAATGGGAAGGCAGCTCAGAAAGGTCCTTGGGCTTTGGGGTTAGGACAACACTCACACCAGAGTTTTATGGTAATCAATAATGTTGGTCACCCCAAGGAACTTCTGCACAGTGTCCATCACTTTGGCCGGTTCGGTTCGGAGCAGTTTGCCATCCAACACCAGGATCTGAAAGAGTAGTAAGGGGAATCTTGTATGGCCCAGTCTCATCCCTGCTCCCTCCCTACCCCATAATCTTCCAGTGTGACCAGTTGTGGCAGTGAAAAGGGTACTGGCTGCAAATCCTCAAAATGAGACAGGGGCAGCTAACTTTCCCCCAAATGGACTCTCCTTCAAACAGACCATTCTAGCTAATGTAGAAATATGATTTCATATGAATAATGGGTATTACCTTTCTTGCCTTCTCAATTGGCTGGAGGAGAGGGCAGAAAGGGGGAAAGAATTGGAACTGAAAATAATTTTTTTTAATTAAAAAAACAAAACAAAATAACTAGGGCCCTTCCCAACTTCACAGAGGAAGGAGACCAAGATAAGAGAGGATCTCCATGCAATTATGTAATTGGAGTTTTAGCTGAGGGAACAAAGAATAAATATTTGGTGTAAGAAAAGACTTATGAGGAACATAAAAGCTATCTTTAAAAATTTGGAGGGCAGGGCAGCTAGGTGGTGCAGTGGATAGAGCACCAGCCCTGAAGTCACGAGGACCTGAGTTCAAATCTGGTCTCAGACATTTAACACTTCCTAGCTGTGTGACCCTGGGCAAGTCACTTAACCCCAAATGTCTGGGGTCTGGGGGAGGGCTATCACGTAAAAAAGGGCTAAGCTATATTTTGCTTATTTCTTAAGTGGCAAGACTTGACAACTTGGAAAGAAATTACAGAAATTCTATAAAGGTCATTGGCCCATATCAAATGAGGCACAGTGGATAAAGCACAAAGCCTGGAGTCAGGAAGACCTGAGATACTATGTGACCCTGGACAAATCATTTAAGCTCTTTGTCTCAGTTTCTTTGGCTGTAAACAGAAATAATAATACCTATCTCCCAGGGTTGTTAAGAAGAAAATGACTTTTGTAGAGTGTTTTGTAAACCTTAAAAAGCTCTAGCTATTATTTAGAGCTGAAAGAGATTTTGGAAGCCATCAAGTCCAACCCCCTCATTTTACAGATGGAGAAACTTAAGGTTAATTGACTTGCTATTAAATATCTGAAGCAAGATCTCATCCCAAGTATTCCTGATTCCAAGGCTAGCACATTATCTCCTAGGCCTGGGGATTACAGATAAGATACAAACTGGATTAGATTTCCTTTTCAACTCTGAAGCAAAATGATTCTCTAATTCTAGACTAATGAGAAAGTTGAGATGGCTGTGTGTCCTGCAGAAGTTTTAGGAAAGCAGACACAGGTGAATTCATACCTTTGCTTGTTCAGGATAAGAAACATTTTTCAGCCAGGAGTCCAGTCCCTTAGAGAGGAACAACCAACGTCACACAATGAGCTGGTAGCTTCTTGTATTTTTATGTACAGCTATGAAACATTTGATGGAAGCTGATACCTTAGCAGGGTACCAGAGGCACCCCCGAGGGCTGACTAACAACCTTCTTTGAGGGAAATACACTCATGTAAATGAAAATGTTGGCACAAGTACAAATGTGATACAGGGGTTGGGGAAAACAAAAGGAAGAAAATCAGAGTAATAAGTGACAGGGACAAGCTTTTATTAAGTACCTACTATGTGTAGGATGTAGTACATAGTACTAGGTACCGTGCTAAGAAGTTTACAAATATTATGTCATTTGAT
Organism: Sarcophilus harrisii; assembly: GCF_902635505.1. Classification (NCBI taxonomy): domain Eukaryota; kingdom Metazoa; phylum Chordata; class Mammalia; order Dasyuromorphia; family Dasyuridae; genus Sarcophilus; species Sarcophilus harrisii. The sequence goes on along the minus strand of NC_045427.1, from coordinate 382,911,637 downwards.
CCTCACAGCAATCTTAGGAGGTAGGTGTTTTAATGATCCCTGTTTTATAGTAAAATCTGCAATTAAGGTCACACAGTTAGGGAGTATCTGTGGCTGGATTTGAATTCAGATATTGCTGACTTCAGATCCAGCCCACAACTCTATGCTAACTAGCTTTCTTTATTGGAGAAATAAGCATTTCAAAAAGAAGCGAAAGCTCAGTAGAGCTGGCTATATTGGCAAAAGAGTGAAGTTTACCTTTCCTTCCCCCTCTCTTGTGAATTATTCTGTGCTTCGCAGTATGGCCCATTCTATAAAGCTCTGGTCCCTAATAATCTCAGCTGACGATTAAGGGCCAACTTCTTAGCAAGTAATTCCTCCTTAGTGTATACTTCAGAGCCATTAGCTCATTGTGGGCAGTGTGATGCTGGGCTATCAATCAATAAACAATTATTAAGTGCCTACTGTGTATTGGGCACTGAGATATAAAAGACAGCACCTGCCCTTAAGAAGCTCACAATCTAATAGGGGAAACAACATGCAAACAAACATATAAAATAAGCTACATACAGGAATGATAAAGCAATAATTAAAAGAGGAAAGACTTCCTGTTAAAGGTGAGATTTTAGTCGGGAATCATAGGGAGCCATTGTATTGAGTCTGTGTGGAGGGGGTTCCATACTTAGACCTGGATTTTAGGTAAATCACTTTAGGGGCTGAATGAAGAACAGACTGGATAGAGGAAAGGGTGGAGGCAGGCAGACCATCAGCGCCTTATTGCAGGAATCCAGTCATAAGGGGGTCTCACTAAAGTGGTGGCAGGATCAGAGAAGAGAAGGGGACAGATTCAAAACAAGTTGCAAAAATAAAATCGGCACATCTTGGCCACAGGATGACTAGGACGGGGTGCATCCCGAACAACTCCAAGACTGTAAATTTTGGGAGGATGGTATTGCCTTTCCTCTACAGGCATAGGGAAGGGGGAGGGTTTAGGAGGAAAGACAATGGATCCTGTTTTGGATACAATGAATTTCAAATGTCTATTGGGAAAGTCAAAGGAAAAAATAATAATGCTCAAATACTTCCAAAATCAGCCCCTTTTCCCTGTGATCTGGGGCTCCCTTTCAATAAGAAATCAAAAGGCTTTTAAGATCCAAAGATAAAAATCCCCATTGGTGGAGACACAGTGACCCATAAAGAGGAAATATTGTCAATTGTGTCCTGGTATCTCTATCTGAATCACTTCTCCCATGTAAAACCCAACCCCAGCCCCTACTGTGCCGGAGTCCGGGGGGGGGGGAGAGGGAGGCGGGTACCTGGTTGGCGTGGTAAGCGCTAAGCCAGTGCTCGATGTGGGTGGCGTACCAGCCAGGAACTAGGCAGCGGTTCTGAAGTGCCCGCAGCTTCGGGGAGGCGTTCGACCCGGCCGTGATCACTTCATGGAAGGTGTACTTCAGGGCAACGGGGTCATCATGGGCTCGCTGATGCTGTGGGGGAGCAAGAGGCTCGGTGAGCAGCGCCCACTCCTCCCCCCAGAACCCCAGTGCCCTGCCAGCTGCACCCCAAGCGCAGCCAGAGCTTCTTTCTTCTGGGGAGAGGAAGCCCAGAAGGTGAAGAGGAGGCAGGAAGTTCTCCTTCCCACCCAAACCGAGGCAAGCGCAGCCAGGGGAAGTAGCAGCGTCCCCCATCCACAGCTCGCCTCGGGGGAAGCGCTACCTGGCCCCCAGTCACAGAGCCGACCCCCCAGCGGCTCACCTGGTACCAAGAGTAGGCTCGGTCCGCAGGGTCTATGAGAATGGTGAGGACTTTGGCCTTGGGCAGCAAGGCCGCGGCCCGCTGGGGAGCCACCTCGGAGTCGAAGTAGTTGGCGCTTTTCTCAAAGTAGAAGTCAGAGGTGGTGTTGGAGGGGATGGGGAAGAACTCCATGTACCTGTTCAGGGCCGGAGAGAGAATGAGCAGGACCAGAGGCACCGGGTCCGTGAGGGCGGGTGGCCCCAGGGCTTTCCCCAGAACGGGTTTCTCCCATGCTGGGCACTTGGTGGCCTTCCCTGCCTCCACTTCCCACCATTCCTTTGAGGGAAGGTTGGAGTGATGGGGTTTTAAGAATTTTATATGTTCAAGCTCTCTCACCACCGACCTGAGGGATGGGACATTACCCACCCCTCTGTCCGAAAGCAACTGGGAGACAGGTCAAGCAATAAATGATAAAGAACTTAAGAAACCTCCCTCAAGGGTGGGGGAAGGAGGGGAAAAGTGGGAACAGAAGTCTTTGCAAGGGTCGATGTTGAAAAATTACCCGTGCACATGTTTTGTAAATAAAAAACTTTAATAAAACAAAAAAAGAAAGAAATCTCTCTCAATAAGACCTGGCTGGAGCCACACAAAAGACCCAAGGTCATCTCTCAATTGTAACACTGACTGATAAGTGACTTCTCTTGTCATGGAGGTTTCCACTCCTCTCCTTGCCCCACAGATACTAACCAAACAAAATACTTGGAAGGCGTCAGAAATAAGCACTTGGGGAAAGAATGTGCACTTAATTACGACACTGGCTCAAGAATGAGTTTCAAGCATCATGTTCTCTAGCTGTTATGGTTCCAGCTCCTGAGAGCCGGATGCCATCACCTTGGCCTTTGGGGGACGGGGCCCCCAGTCTCTGCGCAGTTTGCCTGAACTCTGCTCCCTCTTCTTCTACAACAGGAACTCCATCAGTGTGTAAACAGCTTCCAGATGCTTCCTGACCCCAACACAGAGCTTCCGATCCCACACCCCAAGCTGGCCAACAAGGATGGAAAGCCCTACTCACCAGTCTATGCCTTTGTGGTAGTTTTGGCCATTGAAAAACTGAATCTCTTCAAAGGTCTCTGGGCTTGGGTAGTTACTGCTCAGGTCCGGGTGCATGCCCAGGAACAGATACAGGGCTGTAGTGCCTGCAAGACAGGAGAGGGGGAGGGTCCCGGGACCTCAGAAACAGCCCACTGAAGGGAGAGTTCTAGGGGTTACAGGACTAATGTTCTTGTTCCCACTCTGACATTAACTTAGCTGTATGATACGGACCAAAACACTTCTCTCTAGATCTGTTTCCTCATGCTTGCAAATAGAGTAGTCTAGAATATGGGTCTTTTGGGGTTTTTTGTATCATGGACCCCTTTGGGAACCTGGTGAAGTATATGAATGCTTTCTCAAAATAATGCTTTTAAATGCCTAAAATTTTTTTTAAAATAGATAATTATATTGCAAAACACTTGGTTTCCTTTGTAAACCTATATATTTTATTTTAGGATATGTATGATTACATAGGATTACAAAGGAAACCAATTGTTTTGCAATATAATTATCCAAAAAAAATTTTAAAGCAAAAAACAAGATCACAAATCCCAGGGTAAATACCCCACAACTAAATAAATGCTTCTAGTTTCTTACTATATGTCTATATACTTGTTCTCATGGCTACATGGAGGGGTCTGAATCATGCTGGAAGGAAAGCTTGAGAAGAAACAGCACACTGAGAACAGGCTATTAGCCAGAGAAGGCACCAAATATCCCCAAAAGTTTTGTCCCAGAGCAGAGTTCCTTCCTTTTACCACCAAGAAACAGGAATTAGGAGACATCCCAGCAATTATCTAGTCTCAAAAATCTTCAGTGGTTCCAGCTGTCTCCCAAGTAAAACTCAATTATCTCCCCTTGGTATTCAAATGTCTCAGTAATCTGGCACATTATATTTTCCATTCTGGCTTCAAATGACTCACCTCCCCAAACTCTACAGCCCAGAGAAAATGTCCCCTGAACAAGCCAATTGATTTCCTGCTTCAGGGGCTAGGCTCACATATCGCCTCAGACTGTGGGGATTTCCTTTTCCCACTTAAGGCTAGAAGGACTAGGAATTTAAAAACCCAACAATGGCCAGGCTGCATCAACTGACACAAGGCATTTTCTTTTTGTAATCTATAAAGAAGATAAGAGATAGGATGACAAAAATTTTTATTTCAAAATAAAAATGCTTGATTCAATTAACACGCCTGGTTGGCTGTTTTTTTTTTAGCTAAAGCCCAATTCAAATACCACTCTCTCCAGAATGCCTTTCCTGCTCTTTCTGCTCAGTAAAAATTTTCCTTGGGTCTCCCAAACACTTGGCCTGTGCTTGTCTGATGCACCTGCCATGCAATATTGCAGGTTATATATATTTAAGTTTCTTTTTCTTCTCTACGATGGCAATCTCCACAAGGACAGGCATCCAGCTCCGTGCTCTGCTTACAGTGGCTTGAATCGTATCTCAGGTTGGGCAGCTCATGGAGATTTATTCCCCAAACTGAGATTCAGAGAAATCCTACATCCTACCATGGTCGTCCCAAGGAGCGGGGGAGCATCAGGGAGACCAGCCCAGCCAGGCGTCAGGGGCACAGAGGGAAGCATACCTGTTTTTTGGGGTCCAATGATTAAGAGTTTGGGGAACCGGTCACACGTTTTTTCCTTTGACCAGATGTCTTTGTGCCGCTTGTCTTCACAAGGATCCTTAGAGGCAAGGAGACAAACAACATGGAGTGGGACAAAACTCAGTCTTTTGTTCTACCTGGTTCCTATAGACCACAGCTTCTTCTTCTTTTTTTTTTAAATAGCCTTTTGTTTACAGATTATATGTATGGGTAACTTTACAGCATTAACAATTGCCAAATCTCTTGTTCCAATATTTCCCCTCCTTCCCCCAACCCCCTCCCCCAGATGGCAGGATGACAAGTAGAGGTTAAATATATTAAAATATAAATTAGATACACAATAAGTATCCATGATCAAACCGTTATTTTGCTGTACAAAAAGAATCAGACTCTGAAATATTGTACAATTAGCTTGTGAAGGAAATCAAAAATGCAGGTGTGCATAAATATAGGGATTGGGAATTCAATGTAATGGTTCTTAGTCATCTCCCAGAGTTCTTTCCCTGGGAATAGCTGGTTCAGTTCATTACTGCTCCATTGGAACTGATTTGGTTGATCTCGTTGCTGAGGATGGCCAGGTCCATCAGATCTGGTCATCATATAGTATTGTTGTTGAAGTATATAATGATCTCCTGGTCCTGCTCATTTCACTCAGCATCAGTTTATATAAGTCTCTCCAGGCCTTTCTGAAATCATCCTGTTGTAGACCACAGCTTCTTAAACTTTTTCCACTCAAGACTCCTTTTTGTCTGAGAAATTTTTATGTAACCCCAGGGATAGAGGTATATAAACTAGATATATAAATCAAACATTTACTGATAATAAATCATAATTTCATTATCCCTCATATTCAGGGGGTCGAAACGCACAGTTTAAAAACTTTTGCTCTACATAAAGAGTTTTTAACCTTTTTGTGTATCATGGACCCCCTTTAGGAGTCTGATGAAGTTCATAAAATACATTAGCATGTTTTCTTTTTAAAATTTTTTCAATAGTATTTTGTTTTTCTAAGTACATGTAAAGATAGTTTTCAACATTCATTTTTGTAAAACTTTGTATTCCAAATTTTTCCTTTTCTCCCTTGCCTTGGCCCTCCCCAAGACAGCAAGCCATCTGATATGGTTAAATAATGGAAACCAATTATATTGAGAGTTTTATATTACATAAAACACTCAAAATAATAAATATATTAAATCTATATATTCTAAAGAAGTCTACAAGTCTCTTTCAGAATGTTTTTAAAAAAAATGTATGAGGGGCAGTGGATAGAGCACCAGCCCTGAAGTCAGGAGGACCTGAGTTCAAATCTGGTCTCAAACACTTAATACGTCCTAGCTGTGTGACCCTGGGCAAGTCACTCAACCCCAGTTGCCTCAGGGGGGGGAAATGATATATGATATATTAATATTTTATATATATTTACCTGTATATGTTATATGTAACTCAATTTAATTGGTTTCCATTATCTTTTATTTTATGCCTTTAAAAACATTCTGAAAAACATTAATATATCATACATCATTTTTATACACACTTACACACATATTTTTTAAGTTCACAGATCCCAGTTTAAGAACCCCTGTGCTAAACTTTGAGCGGTTAATTTGTTTCACTCCTTTCATACTCTGCTTGGTTATCAATGACTTTTTCTCCTCCCTTCACCCCCAATACCCAATTGTGAGTACCAGGAAACTGAAAACTATCTGGTTTTTCTTGGTATCTTGTATAAAACCCAGCACACCGATCTTTAAAACTGCTCATTCAATGAATGTACATTCTGGCAAGGGGTAAATGAGCCTAAAGCCTAAGGCTTCCAGCACCATCTGGGGATAGTGGGCAGGAAGGGAGGGATGCCCCTTGTTGGGCCCGTAACTTTCCCACTGGTACCAATCCCCATCCTGGGCTCCTAGCTTCACTCCCCACCTGCCACAGAGGGTCCTTCTCCTCAGAAAAGATCTGAAAGTATCGTTGAGCCAGCTGGACTGGTGGCAGCGTTTGCAGCTTCAGGTTGGTCCAAGAGTGAAGGAAGCGCACCAAGTGTTTGAAGGTGTACAGTCCCAGGCGATCATTGCCGTAGTTGGACAGGTGGGTCATGAAGATGCTGATCTAGGGAAGGGAAAGAAAGAGACTAAAGAAGCGTTTCTCAGCAAGGGGGCAGGAACCAGCAGGAACTCCCCCACAGGCCAGAGGGTATTAAAGACAAACAGCCGATGAGCTGGCTGACTTTGGGGGAGTCTTCTCCCCATTAATTCTAAAGTCAGGATGCTGGATTAGTGAACATTTCCCAAACTAAAAATGGCACAGAACATTCCTGGAGCCAGGCCTAGAGGCTCACCCCTTAATCCTTGCTGCTCAGAAGGCTAAGGCTGATGTTCTCTTGAGCTGGGAGCTCTGAGGTGCCCTAAGTGAGGCATCCTCATCAAGAGTTCTCTGTCAATCCAGCACTGATGGGGTGCAAGAGGAGGGCAAATCAGGCCAGGTTGGAAAAGAAGCAGGTTTAAGTTCCTGTGCCAATCAGAGTGCGATTGTATCTGGCATTTCCAGCCTGGGCAACATATGGAGGTCCAGTTTTTTCTAATTAAAAATAACCACTTTGGGGCATCAAATATATTTAGGTAATTCTTAAGTGCTTACCAGGAAAGGGCTGGTAAAAGGAAATATTTCTAGTATAAAAGGAAGGGTTAGAAGTCAACCAAATGTGAAGAAAAATAAAGCAATAATTTTTTAACACTAAAAAATTTACTACATATTATTTTGATATTAAATAATTTCATATTTAATATTTTACATGGAGAAATAGTAAAAATAACCCCAATGACCTCAAAATCCATTCTAGCTCTGAAATTCTAAGTTCTAATGGCATGAAAGATTTTGAAATTCTATACCCTTAAAATTCCCTTTATAGGGAATAGGGAATATATAGGAAAAGTCTATAACTAAAGAACATGGTACTTAGAGATGTTGGCATTGAGCTCTAACTTTTACTAGTCAGTCAACATGCACTTATTAAACAATTACTGTGTACTAGGCACCATACCAGAAAAGACAACGCTAATCCCATGAGTAAGACAGCTGGACAGGGCCTATGGAATTATTTCTTAAAGCAAATAATATTATGAATGGCTCATATATTTTATATAAACATATACATGTCCTAATCATTACCTGTTTACTTACATGTACAAATATGCGTATACATATGTGAATTTATATATATGTACAATTATACACATATAAATATGTGTAATGTGTATGAGCACATACACTACCATGAGAGAAGAATCTGAAACAGTATATTTCAATCAAAGTTAAAATGAGTAAAATAGCTGGACAAATTAAATGGAAAAGGATCAGTGTGAAATGTGTATCTGTGTGTATGAGCGCTTTTGCACATTAGATACAAGTTATATATATTTCATATATGCATAATTATATAATATATATACAATATATATAGCATATTAATACAAGTTACAGTATTTTATAAGGCAAGGCGAGCCTTGAAAGGTATGTAGTGACTCTTCCCCATTTCTAGTTCACAGCACTCTGCTCATCCCACACTGGGCCCACGGACGGGAAGGAGGAGGCCGACACTCACGGGATTGAGCAGCACAGTGAGGAAGAGCTCTCCCCCATTGATGATTTTGTCCAGTTCGCTGGAGCCTCCGGGATACTCATTGTAGAATATGGTGTGGGTGAAGAGGCCACAGGTCTGCCGGGGGAGGACCTAAGTGAGGGAAGGAGAGGAGAAAAGGAACTGGCATCTGGTTAGCAGGGGCAGATCTCGAGACACGGTTCAGCTAGACGCCTTCCATTCCACCAAAAACCCCAGGTCTCCAGACCGGGACAGGGAGTGCTCTCCATAGGGGAGGGCAAGCCCATGGAGGCAACCCCTTTCCTGGGGGGAATGGACAGGGCAGTTCTCCGACTGAACTGGGCAGGGACTATGGAATTATCCACCTCAGGGACTATGGAATTATCCACTTAAGGGACTATGGAATTATCCACCTCAGGGACTATGGAATTATTCCTTAAAGCAAAAAAAAATTAGTGTGGCTCATGTTTTATAAACAGACAAATATACACATACACACACACTACTCTTACAGATTGGCAGTGCCCAGGAACAAGGTGGCAGAAGCCGGTGCCACAGCGCAATCCTCTCCAGGAAAAGGCCCCAAGAAGTGTGGATGACCCTGTCTCTACCCCACTAAGGGGTTCGTTATTCCCCGACGAGTTCTAGGACACCGGTGAAGAACAGATGCTGCCGGCTCTCTGTGCATCGCCTTTCCCTGGGAACATCTGACCCTTCTAGAAGTGGAAGGCAGCGGGCAATCCCCATTCACCTACCATGATCCCGTTGTGGATGAAGCCCCGGCGGTAACGGGCAGGCTTCAGGTGGGGATACTCCTCGGTGCTGGTCACCTGGATGTCCCACACCTGCTTCCAGGCCTCATACAGCTGCATGTGGACTGGGTACACGCCAGAGTGATGGGGGGCCACGGCGTAGCCCATGTCGGTGGGGATCCCATGCTCCTAAAAACAGGGACGGTTTGAGGCAGGGTGGTGAGCAACGTCCTCTCCTCAGACCTCAGTTTCCCCCTTTATTGAATTGCACACTGAAGGTGACAGGTTTCTCCCCAGGGTGAGAAGACAGAATATAGCCATAACCTCATACTACTAGAGCTAAAAGGAACACCAAAGGCCATCTAGTCCATTCTTTTTTATTTTACAGATGAGGAAACTGAGGAACAGGGAAGGTAAAAGCCCTGTCCCTGGTCACACAAGTGTAAACATCCAAAGCAGAATTTGAATCCCAGAGCTCTGGCTCTAGAACCACAAGTCCTTCTGATGTACCTCTCTGCCTCTCCTAAAGAATGTTTCTGAATGTTTTCTGAAGTTTTTTCCTGGGTTCTAGAAAACCAGTTTAGCGTAAAATCCGAAGCAAACACAACTTCCTTCAAATTCCACATCCTACCTCACATCTGGATTGAGGTCAGCTCCTAATCTCAAGAGCCTCATACAGGTCTCCCCTCCTAGCAGGCCTCAAGTCCCCTTCCTCATCTGCTCCTTCAATCACTTCCTCCCAAAAGGTTCCAATCAAACCCTAGATCAAATTTCTCACTGTGAGCTTCCAAATTCCTCAACTGGCTAGAGTCAAATGGCCACTCTGTCCTAGTTCAGGGACATCCCATCCAAAAATCTATCCTTGATATTCTATTTTCCAATCCATCCGTACCGTTCCTCACCCACCCAAATGATTACGATGCCATTTAAAATGTTTTATGGATCTCATCATTGATGGCTGGCTAAATCCCAAACCTCTTCTTTATTTTTGTATTTATATTTTTACACACACACACACACACACACACACACACACACACACAGAGTTTAGCAGAGACCAATGCTGAGGACCTCTGTCTCAGGCTCTGGGCATCTTCTGCCATCCTTATTCTCTCCAGCCCAAAGCCTGTTTGGGCCGGAACACTCTAGGTCTGGCTCTGAGCTAGAGTTTCTAGGGAACCCCATTGTTTTTTCCTCCTTGTCCAACACTAATCTCAAATAGCTTCCAAAGGAGACTGAAAAGGTTTCTGGCTGCAGCATTCGGCAATAGTGAAAACCCAGGGGATTACTTTAAATTGGTCATCTAAAACTGGAAGCAGGGTGAGAACAGAAGAGTCTGTTTCAATGGGTGGCTAATGAGGCAGAAGAGCAAAGGGCCTAAGCAGGGGAGGGGGAGGGATGGCACAATTACCAATCCTCTGCCACCCCTGCCCAGGCTCCCTTGGGCCTGACGCAGTCAGCCCTCAAGGCTCTCAGTCCAACCAGTCCCCAGCGGGGAAAAGACGTGTGTGACTCTCTGGGCTTAGGAGGTGACTCATGTCCTGCCACTTAAGTGTCTGGTAGGTGTGGGACAGAGACACATGAAAAATTAAAATGCCTCCCCCCAGGCTACTCTTCCCCCTCTAATTATATATAACTCACAGGGGGGCAAAAAGTATAATGAAACTCTTTTGGATATTTTACATATAAGCAGCTATAATTGTATACTTAATTTGTATGAACAGTCTATTAAATCTAAGACAAACCTATTTTCTCTTTCTCCCTTGTAGGAAAATAAAAGAACACATTTTACCCCTTTTTCAAGCCCCACCTCCCCCACATTTCCCTCTCCTTCTTCAGACCTCATCCAGCTATCCATTCATTTTAACATCTAGTTGTACGATCTCTTGAACTCGTCTCTCACCAATTCAATGTGAATCTTCCCTCTTCAGCTAAACTCTAAAGAAAGGCTAGCCCAACAAGGCTGGTTTGGACCCCAAGTGGGAGCAGGGCAAGGGCTGGGGAGCTGGGGGAGGAGGCAATCAGGATGCCCCCCGGCCCAGACAAGGGGTCTTACTTACGACAGCGAACTTCTTGTTGAGGGCCATCTGCTCAGCCAGCACAGACTGGTTGTGGAAGAGGTGGGGCTGCATGTGACTCCACATGTGGGGGAACCACCAGAACTCCTTCACATAGGACAAGAGCAGGTCGTCGCCATCATCCTCAGCATCTGTACCTGCGGGGGTCATGTCATGTCAGGCCACTGGGAAAAGCCAAGCAAAGTCAGCCTCAAGGTCAAGTTCAGACCATGGGAACGGAGAAAGGGGCAGAGTTGCAGAATCCCACAAATAAGGGAAAAGGCTAATTAAGATATAACACGCTATAGTTATTGCCATTTTTCAAGTAAATGAAGATATAATTTTAAAAGATAAATTTGTTACTTAAAGCAGAATTAAAGCTTCAGAGATGAAGGGGATCTCAAAGGCTCAAATACAGACTTAGATACTAGGTGAATAATCCCAGGCAAGTAAACCCCTTAACCTCACTTTGCCTCAGTTTTCTCATCTATAAAATGGAGATAGTAATAGTGCCTACCTCCCAGAGTTGTTGTGAGGCTTAAATTAGAAAATATTTTCAAAGTGCTTAGTACAGTGCCTGGCAAGTAGGCATTATATAAATATTATCTACTATTATTGCTGCTGCTACTACGACTACATTAGAGAATTGCTCAAGGTTACACATCATGTAACAAGCATCAAGTGGGATTTGAATCCAGGTCCTCTGACTCCAAAGCAAATATTCTTTCCATTGAAGCTACTGTGTCACTGCTAATAAAGGTGGGATTAGAAGGGTAATAACAGTGCTTATGGAACAGAATCTATTTTTAATAACCCATACTAATTCCAAGGGTAGGGAACAGCCAAAGACAAAGCCAGACCAAAGAAAACTCCCAAATCATCCCTATTTGATTTGAGAAGGTGATCTAAGAGTTCTTCTCTTCCCTTCTCCCCCAACACTTTTCTCATGAGGTTCTAGCTGCTCTTGAAATTGCAAATAGGATTGTCTGCTTTCCCTGTCCCTCCCGCACACACACACATATAAATATCCCAACTGAGAGCAGGGGACCAGAAAAAGCTCCCGACACCCGCTGGAGACCCCCTGTGGGCTGCCATGCCCAGGAGGCTGCTGCCAAGGTAACAGCACCAGCACGTACAGACCCATCTGAGGCACAAAAACATCCCCCTTGGTCCTGCCCAGAGATTCACCGAGTGTGAACCAGAACCCCTGCTTCCTGAGACTAAAAATGTGAGAGCAACACCTTTCCCTACCACCTGGCGACGGCAGACACATCCTGGGGCAACATCCGGAAGTACATTTGCTTTAAGGACCTAAAGAACTAGCCTATTCCCAAGGGAGCCATTGTAAAGTCAACTGAGTACTGAGTGGAGTAGGGGAAGCGCTGCAAGCCGACCGTGAGACATGACAAACAAACAAAAAAGCTCACATCACCTCAGGAGGCAGTAAAAGAACCATTAGTGTATATTTTATAAGACAAGGAAGACAATCGATAGATTGTTACACTGCTCTTTGCTTTTGATCAAACCACAACTGGAATGTTGGATTCGGATGCAGGCATCCTATGCTAACGCTGACAGCCTGAGATGTATCCAGGATGGGGACCCACGTGGAGAGAGTGCTGGAAAGTACATCAAAAAAGGAACGGAATAGGGATGTTTGGCAAGGGGGGAAAGTGGCCACTGTTGCTAAATGTTCAAAGAGTTCTCTTAGAGGGATTATATTTAATCTGAATTACCGGCAGAGGATTGAACTAGGAATAATAGGTGAAAATTAGAGAGCAGCAGGTCGACAGAATCACAGGATTTCAAGCTAGAAGGGACCTCACCAACTAGCATTCTTAGTTATGAAAAATCCCCACCAGACCAGACCAGCAAACCTCCAAAAACAGAAAACTCCCTCCCCTCATGAAGTAGCCCATTCTGTTTTTGGACAGCTCTAATTGTTGAAGTGTTCTCCTGTCTTCAAGCTTTTATTTGGCACTTTGCAACTTTTACTCCCTGCTCCTGGTTCCAACCTTTGGAATCAAAGAGAACAACTCTAATTCCTGTCTTCTATGTTACATTCTTTAAGGGAGCTCTTTAAATAGCTGAAGACATCCTTCAAGTCTTTTCCACTCTTCCCCATTCTGGCTGTCCTTCTCTGTACATTCTCTAATTCAACATAAGAGAAGACTTTCCTAACAATTAGAACCCATCCCACTGCCTTGTGAGAAAGTGAGTGATCTGTCCATCTTGCAAGGATTCTAGCATAAACTAGATGACCCTAAAAACAATAAGGAGGATATTCCTAAAAATTGAATATTAAAAATTGTTTTTACATGTAATTAAGAAAAAATGTTATTCAAAAAAATAAAGAGAATATTCCTACACTGGAAAGAAGAGTGGATTAAAATGATGAAGGGTCCCTCTCCATCTTATTAGCTATGACTCTAAGATTCTTTTCTTTTTTTTGATAGTCTATCCCTCCCCTCCTATATGTCTCCCTCTTTATCTTCAGAAACCCCAATCTCTGACCTCTTCTTTCTCTCCCTCATCCCCAAGTAAGTCAATCTCTTCCTCATGACTCATGCCTATGCCTCTTAAAGGTGATGATTTTACCAACAATTTTCTTCTGAAGGGAGTGATTCCTGTCATCTCAAGGTCACCTTTCTCCCTGTCCCTTTCTGTAATCTGCTGCCACTAAATTGTTCCCAGCATGCATCATTATGTCCTGAAATATGCTCCTACCCCCAGGTTCCCCAGTAAAGTGCATCCAATCACCTCTCAGTAGTCTGTTCTATGCATTTATCACAACTTTCTACCCAAACTGCCAAAGGAAGTCAGCAAAATAGGCATTGATGAAGTCAAATATATGCCCCAGGAACACTTCTAGGTATGTGAAACAGCCCAAGTGTCAATGATTTATTTCATTATCTGTATTTCTTGCTCCCTCCCTCTTTCAGCCAAATAATCCACAATCAGCCAAAAAAATTCCTATTCAAATACCTACTTTGGAGTGCTATAATTTAATCAGTAGAATATTCTACTTTCTACTAATACAGAGCAGCAACTGTTTTACAACTTATATTCAAGAGTTGATAGAGGGACTAAGAAGTCAAGTGACTTCTGGTTTCAAAATCAGTACTTATCTGAAGCCAGACTTGAATCCAGACCTGTCTGACTCCAAGACCTGCCTCTTTATCTTTTTCTTTTTTTTAATTTCATTATTTTAAAAACATTTTTTGAGTAAAATTTTATTTTTTCCCAATCACATGTAAAAACAAATTTTGACATTCAAAATTCTCTCCCTCTCTTTCTTCTCCCTATTTGCTATAGGTTATACATGTAGAATCATTCTGCACTCTTTTTCTATTACATTTTTTGTTCTGTTCTAGATCTGGAATTTTATTCATATAAGAAATCCCCCATGAAAAAACAAATCAAAACAGATTAGCACTGTTTCTGTACCTACAGATTGCCTGGGGTACTGAGAGTTTAATGATACCCCAAGTCACATAGTATGTGCCTGGGGCAGGGCTTCACCTAAGTTTTCCTGATTTCCTCTAGTTGTTTACCAAGTCTCACTGACTCAAATCCATCTCCTTAGATGCTTTCCACCTGACATGTCAGTCCTGGGGAAAGAAAGGAAGGTTTATCCCTACTTCCAAATCTGTCTTTGGTAGGGAGTTGGGGAGGAACAATAGGTATGGAATGTTGTATATCAGGGTTTCTTGGCTACTTGGTTAGTTTTACAGAACTTTTTCCCCCTTTACTATTCTTTGCTCATATTGTTGTTTATAATCATGGTATTACTCTTTATTATAGAGAAAGGATACAGTGGGAAATCTAAGTATTATAAAAAAATACAACACAAATCTGTTATTTGTTTTTTTTCTAAGGGAGATTTAAAGTGACCTAAGAAGCAGTTCTTCCTAACATGCACACACGCCCACTGGCAAGCAGTTAACAAGACCAGTGCTTCCTCAATTTAAGCAAACACAGTAATTACAATCCAAAGACATCCAAAAGGGAGACAACAATCCAGAGAGAGCCAAGCCACAAAAGTGTACCTTTCTGCTGCCCACATGGCTTGATGTGCAAAAGCCTGAATAAACAGATCCTTGGAAAGGAAAATCAGGTACTATTTGCTCCCTCAAAAAACCATGAGAAAGCCGACAGGGAGTCTCTTATGCAGAATCCCAGAATAGGAGCTTGCAATGCTAGAGCTAAGAGGGACCTCAAAGACCAGTGAGTCTCCCACCTTCATTTGAGAGATGGGGAAACTGAATCTAGGGAATGGAAGTGAGTTGCACAAGACCAGAGAATGAGTTAGGACTAGGCTCAGGTGGGCTCCTGGTCAAATATTGCTGCTCCTCCAGCTCAGATTTCCCTCCTGAAGAGAATCAGCAAGGAGCTTCAATCTTTACCTCAATTCCAGACCCACTCTAAAAGGCTGCGTCCTCCACACTGGGTCCTGCTCAGCAGCAACAGGGCGGGTTGGAAGTCCACGACTTCCAGGACTCACAGAAGCAGATTCTCAGGGTGGGCATGAGCTCAGCTCAAGAAGGCAACAGAAGGCTCTGAACTGAGCAGATCTCAGAAGCGTACAAGAGATACCTCCCCCCATCCCTCCTGAGCTTTTGTTTGGGGGAGTCAGAGAGGCTGCCAAAATCAGGAGCTGACAGCTGCCTCCTTAGCATCCTGGACATCTCGCCTAGCATGCTGAGCCGAAATTAGTCTCAGGGATGTGAAGTGCTGGCTGTGTCTGAACCACTGTCACACTTGTTTCCAACCACCCGGGGACAGGAAGCCAAAGGCATAGGTGAGGGAGGTTCTCACGGGCCAGGACATGGTTGTAGCCCGCTGACTTACCTGTGTGGAAGAATTTCCCTGAGTACCCCAGGTTGAAGGTGAAGTTTGGGATGTGCGCGCGCAGTTTATTCTGAGTGTCAAAAAGGGCCTAGAAAACAGAGAAGAAGGAATGGATGAAAGAGTTGCCCCCTCCCCCAGCTGCTCCCAGGGCTCGCTCCCAGGGCTTACTCCCACCCCCTCCTGCTCCCAGGCTCTCTGTCTTCCTTCTGTTCTTTCCAGAGTCCAGACGGATCGCTCCAACTGAAACTCTATTACTCCTTCCATTTTCCAACAGTGGGGAAAATGAGGACCTCAAAAGGGAATGGACAATGCACAGAAAGCCTGTGACAGAAGGGTGAAAACCAATTCTCCTCACCCCGCCATGCTGAATGGTGTCTGGAGGAGGGACCAATAACCTCCATTCTTCACTAGCGGGAATGGGCTTCAGGTACAGCAGGAAGGATAACGTAAGGCAGCTGGGTGTACTTCCTAGCAACGTGATGGAAATGTTGTGACATTTCACTGAATCACAGGATTAAAGATCCCTTCGAGATTCTCCAGTACAAATCCAATTGCTCCCTTCCTGCCTGTTCTGGATCAGAGTAAGCCTGAGGCTCCCGGAGGGGAAGTTATTTGTCTTAGGTCACAAGCTTGTACCAGAGCCAGCATAGAACCCAGACCTCCTGATTCCAAATACAATATTCTTTCCAATACATAATGCATCTAGAGCAGGGGTCCTTAAACTTTTTAAATAGGGGTCCAGTTCACTGTCCCTCAGACTGTTGGAGGGCCGGACTATAGTAAAAACAAAAACTTTGTATTATGGGCCTTTAAATAAAGAAACTTCATAGCCCTGGGTGAGGGGGATAATTGTCCTCAGTTGCTGCATCTGGCCCGCGGGCCGTAGTTTGAGGACCCCTAATCTAGAGGGTCCTGCTGGCCCTTCAGGGCCCAAACGGTGCCTTAGCGCAGGCCATTCAGTAACAGGTCTGCCGAGGTCCTCTCTCACAGATTAATGCGACGGCCCCTCCTCCCATACCTACCTTCACGTCCTCCACCTTCATCCGGGTGCCCTCCTTGCCCACAAAAATGTCGTCGATGTCCACCAGGATGTAGCGGTCCAGGGGCAAGGAAAGTCGCTTGCCAGTGAGGAAAGCGACGGCGTCCACAAAGACCAACTTGTGCAGCCAGAAATTGAGGTTGTTGCCGAAGAGCACCCGCTGGATGCCGTCATGCAGCCCCAGGTCCTGCACCACCGTGGTGTGCAAGGCGGCCCCCACACTCAGGTGGGGGATGGACTCGGCCGACTTGGTCTTGGCCAGCAGCACCGGCTCGTAGGTGGAGTGGTTGGACTGGAAGACGGTCCAGTCGTCCCCAGGTAGGAGGCCCTTCTCCACCTCGCTGGGCCGGGTCACATACAGCAGTGGGGACTTGGGGTTGATGCTGCAATCCTTCAGGCCCAGGTTCGAATGGAGGAAGAGGGGGAAACCTTTGAGCTGAGCGCTCAGCAGACTGTTCTCATTGGCCTATTGGGAAGGAAGGAATAGTGAGGGACTGGCTTATGTGCCTCGAGCAGAATCAGGAGAAGTCTGGTAGCCCCCAGCAAGATGGACACCTGCCCCTCTGTACAGTCTCTACAGAGTCTTCCTCATGAAACTGTCCCAGGGAAGCAGTGGGTAAAGGCCAGAGCCAGGACCGACACCCCCAACCTCTGGCTTCCAAGGTCAGTGCTTTTTGCACCAAATACCTTTGATTATTTTAATTTATTAGGTATGAGGCACTGTGCTTAGAGCTAGGGATTCAAGCTCCTCGAGGAGCTTACAGTCCAAGGGGGAGGTACATACAAGGTATCCAGAGCACAGGAGGAACCCTCCTGTGGAAGATGGGATTTGGGCTAAATCTTGAAGGAAGCCAAGAGACAGAGAGAGAGCAACTTGGGCAAAGAAAGGCACCATCGTGGCAACCCCCTAAAACAGGCTCTGAGAAGCCACCCAACTTGCCAGGGTCTTAGAATAGCCTTAATAATGGCTGGAATTTATATGAGACCCTATGATGACAAAGACATCTAATATCTCACTTGGTCCTCACCATAACCCTGTGAAAGGAAGTCCATTTTAGTGGACTCGGAGTGAGAAACTGATTTGTCTGTAGAAGTCAGGCTGGGGTCTCCTAACACTTAACTCAGAACTTTTCTGATGTTTACACTCCTCATAATAAAGAAGAGCTGTGAAAGATGAGAAGGAACATGGGCAGGAGGAATACTGAGATATGATGTTCATTATTAAGACTAGCTAGTCTGTTTAGAAAAAATTACACAGCTAAGCATGTTTTTAAATATATTTTGAACATTTGCCCCTGAGAAATCATAGCATGGGACACACATGAGTTCCCAAACATACCAAATACTACAAGCCAAGTACTTCTGTACTGGTGATATTCCAGATGGAGAACTCTCCTGGCCACAGACAAACCTGAGTTTCTGCTTTCCCTGTCCCAGCAACTCCCAGCATTTTCATTTTATTGAATAGTTCATTTCCGGGTTATTAGTTTTGCGCATGCTCTCTCTCTCTCTCTCTCTCTCTCTCTCTCTCTCTCTCTCTCTCCCTCCCTCCCTCTCTGTTTCTCTCTTTCCTGCTTTAGTCTCAACCCCAGTCCCATTTTCAGAGGGCACTCTCTGATTAAACTAATTGCAGAGGATAGTTCAGAGTCCAGGAAGGACAAAAGTCAGACAACGTACTACATTTTACTCCTTTAAATTATTAGCTTCTGAATATCTCTGACCAGTGATCATTCAACTTCTGCACAAACATTTCCACTGATAGAAGTTACTTATCTTTCCTTCCAACTCTCTCCACCCCAAAATAAACTCCTAAGACAATCTTGATGGCCAAAGTATGTTACATGTTTCCTCCTCTCTGTTATATTATATATCTAGGACCATTTTGTCCCTCCTATAGTAACTGCTACTTCCTTCTCCCCTAAGATTCCCACATTTCTTTTCTGCATTACCTTACAGCCAGATAACCCTGTCTTCCTGCACTTCTGCTCACTGGTGTTTCCTTGGACAGACAGGACATCCCAAAACAATTAATGTAGTTCTTTTATTAGTTTGTTTCTTCCCCCCACTGTCCCTCCTTCCCCAGAATGCTCTCTGTCCTCTTCTCTACCTGCTGACTTCCCTAGCTTCACTTAGATTCCCAACTAAAATCGTACCTTCTACAAAAAACTTCCTGATTCCCCCTTAATTCTAGTGCCTTCCCTCTGTTGATCTTCCATTTGTCCGATATAGAGCTTGGATGCACACAGTTGTTTGCCTTTTGTCTCCCTTATCAGACCAGACTGTTAACTCTTTGGAAGCCCTGACTTTGTATGCTCTGTGCTCAGCACAGCACTGGGCACATAGTAGGTGCTTTATAATGGTTACTTACGACTACATCAAGACTTCTGGGATCTCTCCCATGCTGACCCACTAACAGGCTCAAGGAAGAGCAATAAACTTTCTTCTCATACAATAATAACAATTACAAACATTTCTATAGTATTTTCATGCATGTAAAATGCACATTTGCTAACCCAGACAAGATATTTTGTTTTCAACGGCTGCCACTAGTCTAGCAAAAATTTTTCTTTCCCCAGTGCCTGGCCCCTTGTTGGTCCTCAACAAAACTCACGTTCAAAAGAAACACGATTCCCTGGTGTGACCATAAGCAAGTCACTTGACCTTACTGAGCCTCAGTTTGTTCATTTGTAAAATGGATGGGTCATGCCCTCACTTAAGATCTAAACAAACAAACCAATAAAAGCCTTTTTTTTTTCCCCAGAGAGCTTTTAAAGTGCTCAGGCTGACTTTCTATAAGGTTTGTACTAATCCTAAAACTTGCTGATTCAATCATTTGCTGAACCTGGAAAAAGCCATTAGAGGCATCCAGCAATAAATCCTATGATCCTAAGTAGGGCTTAGGCTCCAGAGGTTGGGTCACTGTGGCTTCCTACTTAATGCCCCATCATTTGTATCCAAAGATAGCACTGACTCCTCCCTCCACGGGATGTTGCTTTGAACTGTATCTCTGGCGGATGGCCCTCAGTATCTCTAGTAATTTATTGCAGGTATTTGTTAGACAGCTGCTTAAGGTAAAAGCCCTCCTCCTCCTATCTCCGCCCCTTCCCCTAAGTATCCCAGGTCAAGATAAAGGCAGAAACAGAGAAATGCTAACTGGCCCACCCACTGGCCCCGGCACTCCCCGCCTGGCACCCAGGACGCCAAGGTCCTGGCTCGGTCTCCAGGCCTTCCCCCCCGGCCCTCACAAGGCTGTTACCTTGAAGAAGCCAATGATCCCGACGCCGTACTCCACGCAGTACTTATCCAGCAGCTCCCGGTTCCAGGCGTCCAGGTTGACGTACTTGAGGATGTTCTCATAGATGATGAGTGCAAAGCGGCCCCTGTCTTTGTCCGTGAGCGTGGGCATGTCCCCCTTCCCGGGGGCGATCTCCGTCCGGTACTTGAATCGGCTGGACTCCAGGATGGCCACGATCTCCTGGCCCAGCTGGGAGTACAGGCTCTCCACAAACACCAGCACAAGGGGATCAGTTCGCGATGAGGAGGACACCTTCAGGGTCTTGAGGGGGAGCAGGCGCGATGGAGTGATCTGGGGCTCCTCATTACAGTCAGGCCCAGTGACCTCACCTGAGGGCTCCAGGTTCCTCTTCCAGCCATACAGGTAATAGGCAGAGACAAAAACGCTGAGCACACAGAAGGCGAACAGCAGGAGCAGCACGGCCTGAGGGGACGCCTGCCTGCAAAGCCTCCTTCGGCGCAGGGGGATGGTCATCCTGGCTTCTCAATGTTGCTTGGCAACCACTTCCCCCACCCCACCCCCCGCCCCCCCAACTCTTTTCACAGGAAGAAAAAGAAGGATTCAATCCAAAGCAATAAATTAAAAATAATTAATAACAGAAGCTGTTTGTGCACAGGGATGAGTAGGGACTGAGAATGCCTTTTCTTCCCACCAGGGAGGGTGGTCCATGGACTGGGCTGTTCTCCTTCCTCCTCGCCCTTTTATGTCACCATGGCAAATCTGCTCCTAGTCCGGGGTCAGAGCAGAATTGGCCCAGGGGCGTCAGGGCCTCCCAGGAAAGCTGGGGTAGGGGTCCAGGGACACCCTGATGCAGGGAAGGGCTTTCATGCTGTCCAGGTGGGCCTGCTGGGGCTCTGGAGGCCGGCTCTGGGAGGGGAAAAAGTAACCAAATTAGTGATCTGGAACCCAGGCAGCCAAGCAGCAGGTAGGGATAGGTCAGGGAGGAAGAAAAAGGATCACAGTCCACATGCCATTTTACAGTTTCCAAAGCAAAGCTCTAAGGAAGCAATATATATGTTATTACACCCATTTTACATATGAGTCAAAGGAAAAAGTGAGTTGCCCATGATCATACAGATGGCTGGAGGAAAAAAGTATGACTGGAAACCAGGTATTCTCATTCTAAGTCCAGTGAATAAAGAATATTCCCTGGAGGAATTGTTGACATCTAATACTGTTCTTGAGAGTCTATCCATCCTAGAATACATGCCTGCATCAAGATCAAAAGGTTGCAGTTTGGCAAAGGGAACACATCCACTTTGGAAGGCACAAGGGAGAAGAAAGATGGAAAGTCAGTTTTAGAATTAGGAAGCTTTGTTGTTGTTAGTCTCTTCCAACTCTTCATAATCCCATTTGGAGTTTTCTTTGCAAAGATACTAGAATAGTTTTCTATTTCCTTCTCCAGTGCAGTTGGGACAGATGAGGAAACTGAGGCAAACAGGGTCACACAGTCAGTAAGTGTCTGAGGACACTTTTGAACTCGAGAAGACTCATCTTTCTGACCTCGGGTCTGGCACTCCATGGTGCCACACAGCTGCCCATCCACCAGGCAAAGAATAACACTACCTTCCCTTTCTTCCCTACATGTCTCATGCTCAGGATTTCCCTCTTAAAGAAGCCGAACCCCCCCAATGTCTTTTAACTTAATGAATGAGTAAAAGGGCCCTCCCCATTTCGCTGGGTAAATCCAGCCCAATCACACAGCAACCTTACTGAGAAGCTGTTCACTAAAGCCGCCTGCCTCTCCTTATTCCAACCCTAAACATCTCAATCTATCAGTCCCTAAAAGCACAGTTTAGCTATGTCACTGGGACCTTCCCTAATTAAAGAAAGTATAGGAAAATTAAAGACTCAAGAGCCTGGGATTGACATCCAGAGCTATTCAGAAGACAAGCCTTTTATAGAGTAATACTAATATCTCACCCTACAGCTCAATCTCCATTAAGGCCCTGCCCTCCCCAGATCCTGCATAGGGATAGACGGCATTTTTTGTGTCTTTTGGTTTGTTTTAATTGGGAAGACTAAGTCTCATTTCTAAATGGGCACAGTATCACTTTGGTCGCCACCAGAGACCAAAGTCTCTGGGACTTGTCTAAGGGACAAAGAGTCCCTTAAAGGACTGAATCTTTCTGGGGCTTAATCAACAAGCATACTTCCAAACTTAAAGAGACTATAAAAAGAACGTGTTATACTACATTATATGATATGAAGTATCAGAAGGAACTCCCATTCCCCTCCAGGTTATTTCCAACCCCAGAGAAAGGGAATGGGATTCATGATATTCAAAGCTAGGAAAGATTAAATAGTTGAATTTCGAACAGAGAAGGAAACTGCTGTCCAGAGAGGTAGGTGTCCCAGGTCACACAGCTTAAGTAGAAGAGACAATATTCAGAAACTCCTACATCCCACGGCCTCCCTCATGCTATGCTGTTGTTTTTGTTGTTTGTCCTTTGTTCTAGAAGAGGACCAAGACATCAGAAAGATGATGTCATCATGTGCAAGTGAACCAGGATTTAATCGAGGGTGAGGTATCTAGTCACCATCCTCACTTTCTCCTTCAGAATCATCTGGATCCGGATGACTAGAGATGGCACTGGATTCAATGGAGACCTGGGCTTTTTAAGCTAAGATCTTTAACAAGTCTGTTTGACTGAGGCAACATCCTTTCAGTGATTAAAATTAAGAAAGAACTGAGGTGAAGAATGGCTTCTTTTACCTAGTCAAAAAAAAAAAAAAATCTAGGAGGGAAAGACTCTCAAAGTTTCTGACCAAAATAAAAACAATTGCTATTTAAACTCTGAATCAATCAGAGCACAAAAATGACCAACTGGACCTATTATTAGCCAATCAAAGAGAGCCTGAGTGATTTGGATTTAAGGCATGGTCATTAACAAAGAAATCTAGCTGGTAAGGAAAGAAGTTAGAAGTATCATCAAGCTTCCCATCAACCTTCTCTACAAATAGAGTCTGAGAATCTGCCAGGACACTGGGCAGATATAAAATGCAACTCATATTTCTAAATGTTTTAAGTATTATGAAGTACATTTCCCCACAGTAATCTATCAACAAATATTTATTGTTTACTGAGAAAGGTAGATGGTGCAGGGGATCGCACCTGATAGTCCTGGATTGGTAAAGTCTGAATTTAAATGCTGCCTTGGAAAATACCTGCATACATGAGAAAGAGAGACAGAGAGAGAGAGAGAGAGAGAGAGAGAGAGAGAGAGAGAGAGAGAGAGAGAGAGAGAGAGAGAGAAAGAGAGAGAGAATGTGTGTTTTGGTGAGGATTAAATAAGGTAACAATGTTAACTTTGTATACCTTAAAGTTCTATGTACATGCAAGTGTTATTACTATGAGCCAAGTAAGGTACAATTATTACTATGTGTCAAGCCTGAGGAAAATCAAAGATACAACTGAAACAACTTATATTCAAATGAAATCAGCCTAAGGGTGATTTATCCCTAATGTATGAGGGGTGGGGGGGGGGGGGGGAAGGGAGAGTTTAAATGACTTTTACTTGGTGATATCAGAGCTCAAGATTTAAACCCAAGGATCTCTAAACCCAGGTCTAGCCTCTTCCTATTTCCTGTGAGCTGGGGGTGAAGAGGGAATGAGAAAGATAAAGCACTTACTCTTGCTATAAGTACAGAGAGGCTGCTTTCCAAGCTTCCATCACTCAAGAGGTAATAATTTCTCTGACTGGACATGGTCAGCCTTACATTCCCAGTAAGTAACTGGCCACTGGGAGCCCGTGCTGACCACAAGCTTTGTATAAGTCTGACAGCCGGCCACGGTCACCTGCCACCAGGGCTAATTAGACCTCTTCCCCAACAGCACCAGCCCTGCTACTGAAGCTCTATAGGTCAGCTCCTGAGACATGTTCCTTTCCCTCCTGGGAATTCATCCCCAGGACCCTGATCATCCATCCCAGTCACTGAAAGAAGGAGATCCAAAGTCTGCAAGAGCTGAGGGGGAAGGGCTATAGAGAAGGAAGCATTAGCCCTCTATACCAGTGCCTCGTTTGCAGCAGGTGCTTAATAAATGCCAACTGACTGACTGACTGATTAATTAGTTCTAGAGATGGGATGAGACACCAGATCTCAAGATTTCCAATTCTTATCTTTCCACTAACACTAAATAACCTCGCAACCCTTCCTCAACAAAGAAGATTAATGTCATCCACCTTCTCAGAATAAAATTAATTGATTACTTTTTCTGTCTAATCCTGTCAGTTCTTTCCAGGTTAATTGCATGTGGGAGGGAGAGGCAGGGCTGCCAATGATAGAAATGCCAAGTTTTCCCTTACTCATCAGGAGGGAGGATGAGGGAAACGCATTTTAGCAAAGCCAAGCCTGGAATGGGGATAGAGGGTAGGGGAACATGGTTGTTTTGTAAACAAAACCTTGACCACCCAGGAAGGCAGGATTCTTTCCAGCCCCAGCCTCCCTCCCCCTCACACACACACAAATCCCACACTAAATGGCTTGCTCCCAATAGAGGGCTGGGCAGGGTGCCCGCCTTGCACACACCCACTTACCAAAGGCCCTGTGGTACAGGGGGCTAAGTCACTAACTAGAAAGTCAGTGCCTTTTAATCCCATTGGGTCTTGAGGCAGCTGGGGTTAGAAGGTTTCACCCTTAAGTGCCTCAGTCTACCCCAAAGGTAATCCAGACTGGGCTCTATAAGTAGAAAAGAGAATAGCTATCCATGAGCCTCAAGGGCACTTCTCAGTGTGAAATACCAACCACAGCAACCACCAGTCCCCAAGCAAAGCAGGGAAAGGACAAAATGGGTAAAGTAAGCCTGACTGCTCTGGTCTGTGCCCCTAGACCCTAATGTACCCAGTAAGGTGCTGGTAATGAATGAGATGCTCCTGTGTCCATGGAGACACTATGGCGACCTTGAAAATTCGGGAAGTAGCCCAGGAACCAGGACAGTCAGAATACCTCTCCTCCCCAAGGCAAAAAACAAAAAACAAGCCACAACAACCAAATTCAGTCCCATCCCATTGCAATGTACTCAGAAACTGTTTTATGGGAGAAGAGGAAAGGGAGAGTAAAAGTGATGAGGTCAGAGTAGGACAAGTATCATTAATCTGAGGATCCTCCACCATGCCCAGGTACAAGTGGGAATGGAGCAGTAGACAATCCCCACATACATCACGTCTTCTCTTTCTCTGTGTGTGTGTGTGTGTGTGTGTGTCTGTCTGTCTGTCTCTCTGTCTTTCTCTCTGTGTGTGTCTCTCTCTGTCTCTGTCTCTCTCTGTGTCTCTGTCTCTGTCTATCTCTGTTCTCGTTCTCTCTCTCTCTCTCTCTCTCTCTCTCTCTCTCTCTCTCTTCTCTCTCTCTGTGTGTGTGTCTCTCTCTCTGGCACACAGACATATACACACCCCAGCTGAGATAGGAAGTCCCTCCATACACAGACCTTGACCAAGTCAAGTAGCAATCAGAGCAAGGAGAAAAGGGAAAATGAAGCAAACATTTCCTGGAAACTGAAATTATTCATCCTAAACTGGACTCCAAGGGAGAGAAGAAAGCTCAAAGCTATGAGGGATCTCTCAGACAATGAAGGGAAGGGCGGGAGACCAGGGTCCTCAGTAGGAAAGCTTTCAGAGTTGGGAGTGCGACTTACTGCCCCTCCTCCTTCACCAGCAGTCCTCATGCCCCATGTGGAAAATGAGGAAGTTTTAACTAGATAATCTCTTGTGTCCTTTCCAACCCCAAATCCAAGACTTGTCACTCACTGTCACAGACCTCAGAAGACCCACACAGAAAGTCCCACATGAATCTCCCTAGCCTAGTGACTCAAATTTCATCCTCCTAGAAAAATCAGGAAGGAAGCAGGTTTCTACCCCAAATGGAGAGAGCCTTCCTCCACTTTCAGGCACAGGGTACATTTCCTAGGGCACCAAGCAAAAAGGTGGCCCACAAAGGTATCACACAAGATCTATTTGGCTACAAACTGAGAAATGACAACTAGGGTTTTAGTGTCAATGCCTGGAGATGCTACACAAGGAGACAGCCACTGAAGCAGAGAGATTACACATTAAGCTTTAATTATCATCACAGCCAGCAGTATGAGGGAGAAAAACAAACACACAAACACAAGCATATACACACACACACACACACACACACACACACACACCCCACCAGAGCCTAGGCTTCCAGGGTGCTAGGGATACAGTCTGCTCACACAATCTCCCCTCCACCCCCCCAAGGAACTAGAATCATAGAATGTTAGACCTTAAAGATCATTCAGTCAACCTCAATTCTTCCACAGATACTTCACTGCCAAGGGGATTATGCTCTCCAGCAGAGACTACAGCCCATTTAGGTCCTCATCCTTTCTCTGACTCTTGTCCTTACCCTTCTGTAAATCTTCCACAAAGAGAACCCATCAATGTAATAACAAGCTTTTCCTGGTTCTTTTAATAAGCTGTGGATGTAGCTCTGGCTTTGTTATTCCTTGCTTTTGTTGCATGACCGGTTCATCCACTTCTGGGTTATAAACACCCTTAATGATATATATGCAACCAACATGGTAACACCGAAAGAGTGCAACAGGAAAGTCTAAACATCAGTGATACTTCCTGTGTGACTTGAGGCAAGTCACTCAACTACCTCAGGCCTCAGTTTCCTCAGCCATAAAATGGACTAGACAGCTTCTGAAGCTCCTTCCTGCTCTGGCTTCTATGATCTTTTGCACAGACAAATCTTTGCCCAGAGTCCATCTCATTCAGAATGAACTCTAAGCATATGTTCTAACTTCACCTTCAATCAGGAATCAAGAAATTCATTCCCACTAGAAATAAAATATGGTCCAACAGACCCTGTTGCTTCAATAATTAGGGGGGCAGAATGAGAAGGGGGAGCCGAGGAGGAATAAAAATTGCTACCAGTCCTACAAGCACTTCATATCCCCTAAAATAACTTCTGCTAACTGTAACAAGAGGATCTCTGGGACCCCAAATATCATAAAAGACGTAAGCAACACTGGATTTTTAACAGTTCTGTGATTTCCCCAGAGCCAAAGACTCAGACACATATTCAAAGAACATTAAGCTGAAATCTGCCACATCTTGGTGCTTTCTGCTGCCTCAAACTGGGCTCACACTCTGCACTGATCCTCTTATGTGCCCTAGGGGCTGGAAACAACCCACTCCCCCAACTGTGGTATACCTAACACACAGTAAGCATGATGTAAATGTTAGCTATTGTTAGCATTCTTTTTATTTTCCTCCAGTAAAGGAAGAGAAAGAAAGAAAAATGCCTGATAAATTAAAAAAAAGATTTACTCTTATGAGTCAATTAATAATGAAGCCATTAAAAGACTCAAAGACTCTCAGAGTTGAAGGGAACAAGAGAACATAAAATCATTTGATATCAGAGTTAAGATTTGAACTCAGATTCCCTGACTCCAGAAAGGACTCTTTTCCATCATTGTCTCTCTGCAACATCCCCAAAGAGTATCCATCTAGCTTTTAGGGTTAAAGCCCTCTAATGATAAGGATTTCACTTCTTCCTAAGACAGTTCATTCCAAGTTTGGGCAGCTCTCATAAATTTTTCCTTACATTGAGCTGAAAAGCACCCGTGCATTTCTACCCGTTTCTTATAAGTTCTGTTTTCTAGGATAAAAGTAAACAAATCTCATCCTTCTTCCATCCAAAACTATGAAATGATTAAAAAACATTTTCCCCAGTCCTCTTTTCCAGGATAAACATCTTTCTTAATCCTATGGCATTGTATTTGACCTCTTTTATAAATGTTCTTCCTCACTTATGGCTCCTAGAACTGACCAAATGTGATAACAAGTCCTGACCTGCTCCCCAAAACTGGTGTGACCTAGAGTCTGACCAAGAAGGAACAGAACAAGATGTTAACTGCTTCTGGACCTCAGACAACTATTTATACAGCCTAAAGGCTTGGAAGTTCTGGCTATTAAGCTGCATTAATTGAGCTTGCAGAACATGAAAACCCACAAATCTTCATCACAGGAGCTGCTCCCTAGACACCTATTTCCCAAACTTATATTTAAGTAGTTGATTTTTTGAACCCAAGTGTTAGACTTTATATTTGTTCCCATCACATTTCATCAAATAAGAGGAATACTATCAAATCATATAATAAAATTTGGCCCCTTGTTTTGGCCAAGATATCACAATTCTCTATTCAATATTTTGTTATCCCTTTATATCACTGTGTCACTTACAGATTTTATGTTGTTATGATTTCCTCAAAGACACTGATAGAAGCAAAGCTAAACTTAGGTCCCAAAAGCTCTTCTGCTGGATTGACATTGATCCATTAATCACAAATCACTAGTTATTTTTAACAAGTTCTCAGTCTACCTAATGGTATAACCATCTATCCACAACTCTGCATTTTGGCTGATGAGGATATCATGAGAACTTTCATCAAATGCCTTGTTAAATTCAAATTTAGCATGTCTATAATATGACCTCATACCTGGACAATTGTCTTGGAATTTCATTAAGATGCTTAAAGGGGTGCTGAGAAGTCACTGCTCAGTTCATCCTTCCTCCCAGGCTAGGAGCAGGATTGTTTGTATCTTGGTTCCATTCCTCAAAATTCCAACTGTTGGCTCTACCTTCTGCTCACGTTTTAATCTTCAACCTCAGCAGGTGACTCCTGTAAACAGATGAAGCAGAAAAAAAAATCAAGGAGAAACCTTGGTTATCATATGCATCACCTTTTATAGAGAAGACCAAAGATCAATGTGGGGATGTGACTTACTGTAAATCACGTAGGATTCAATGGCAGAATGGGACTAGAACCCAGGTTCCCTGACTCTCAATATAGAGGCTGATTTGTCAAATACTTAAGCTTCCAGGAGAGAGAAAAGAACCCCTTTATAAGTCAGGGGAACTCCCAGGGAAGGAAAGGCTGGGAGACAGTCATGTGTTAGCAAAACAGGCTTCTTGCCTGCTGCTTGGTGTGTATTGTGGGGGGAGCTTTTTCCAGAGGGACTGATAAACATCTTTGTCCCTCACACAGGCTGCAGATACTTTTGCATTGTTCCAACAAAAACCAGCAGGACAAGGAAAGGCCTGTTAAATCATGAGATTAAACAAATCGAGTAGCAGAATAGCTAGGGTCCAATTTCCATCACCAAGGCCAGCTAACAAGTTATCTAAGGCAACTGCCAAAGAGGCTTAGAGGCAGAGTTGGGGGAGTCTCCACTGCCTGAGACAGAATGAAATAGAAAAATCTTCTTCTACTCACTGCCAGGTCGGGATCAGCTGGTTATATAACCCAAGCTTCAGTGACAAAGCTATTTGCAAAGCAGTACCAGGAAGGGACTGCACTCAGGCCCTTAAAAATTATGTGGCTCCCTTCCCTATCACATCCAAGATTCATCAAAAATCAACTGAGCTACAAAGATCTCTAAGACACGAAATGTCAGCGTTCCACAGTATCTTAGAACACAGACATATAACTCAAAGGACAGCCAGAGAACACAGGCTGTCAGAGCCCAAGTGGAATCACAGAGAACATCTAGTTCAACCTCCTTGTTGCACTGGAAAAGAAACTGAGGTCCAGAGGAAAAAAGTGACTTTCTTGGAATCATAGAGCAATTTGACAGCAGAATCAAAACTCAAAATCCTACCCAGAGCAGGATTAATACTCTCTCTATTAGTCCTGAGGCTTCTTTCTCCTCAAGTGTGATAGCAAGCCCTGACCTGCTCCCCCAAACTGATGTGAAAATTCAGAAATATCCAAAGGCCTCCAATTCCCCAAACTACAACCTGGGGAAGGATATGGGAAAGAGAAAAGACAATCAAACAACATCTAAATGACTTTGGAAAGTGTAAAGGTGGGGCATCTAATGGTCCTGGAGTCAGGAAAACTCACCTTCCTGAGTTCAAATCTGGCCTCAGAGACTTACTAGCTGTGTAATCCTGCACAAGTCACTTCACCCTGTTTGCCTCAGTTTCCTCAACTGTAAAATGAACTGGAGAAGAAAATGAAAAAATACTTCAGTGTCTTTGCCCAGAAAACAATAAATGTGATCACAAAGTGTAAGACGACTGAAAAACAACTAAACAACAACAAGCAGGAATTCTAATAGCTTTCATCTTATTTATGCACACTGATTTATGATTTAGTATTGGTTTATTTTCTTCAGATTCTTCTAGACTGGGAATGGGGGAGGGCAGAGACACCTAGAGAATAATGGAATTCATGACAGACAATAGCCCTGTTGCTCCAGCTCTCCCAGTCCACTGGATGTGACTCAGAACTCCCAGCTGCCCTGAAAATGACAGGCAATGTATCTGAAGCCTCAGCATCTGGGGTCAGAAAAGCAAAGGACTCCCACAAGGACAAGCAAATACATTTCTGGCCCTCCTCCTTCCCCAACTGCTCTCACATGAGTTTAAAACAACATCACTGGAACCAACCTTTCATGATAACAGGTAGGTCCACTGCCAACCCTATGTGGGGGGCCACAGTGGCTGGAAATTTCCACCTTGCAGTATCTCTGACCTCTGTCCCCTTTCTTCTATTCCCCCGTCTTTCCCCTAAATCAAAGTCCAATCACCTGGACTACTACAACTGGTCTCACAGACTCCAGGCTTTCACCCCTACCTTTTCCCAAACTATCCTGCCCAAGTGTCAGATAAATCTTACTGAACTAGAGCTTCCATCACATTGTTCCTCTACTACAACATCTTTAATGACTCTCTGGCTTACTGAATCAAGTCCAAACCCCTTCCCACAGTGTCCGTGCCTTCTATCTTTCCAGCCTTATTTCATGATAGTATTCCCTAGAACTGGCTCCATAAATGTCTGAGATTTGGTTCACAGAAGCCCCTCAACCTGGAATGCAACTCCTAATTGTGCCCATTCTTCACCAGCTCAAACATCACTTCCACTCCAGGAAGCTCTGTTCAACTCTTACAGTCAGAGCCAGTCTTCCAGTTTCACAAAGAATTTTGTAATTCAGAGGCATTTATTCTGCTCTGTTTACCACTGGAATTACTTAAGTTCATGGAATTTCCCCTTCAAGGTGTAAAGACCATGAGAGCAGGGATCATCTCACTCATTTTTTACTCTCCCTAGTGCAGCATCAGGGTACACTGGAAAAGGTATTGGTCCTGAAGTCAGAGAGATCCAGATCTTTCCTCTGATGCTTATTACTTATATGCTTTGGCCAAAACACTGACTCTCTCTGGGTCTCAGTTTCCTCATCTGTAAAATGAGAGGTTTTAGCCTCTGAACCTCTTTCAGGTTCCAGGACATAACACGGATGCCCTTATACACTTTAAAACATGGCTGCTGAATTTAATGGAATACCACAAAACACTCTGGCTATTTTCTACAGTCTGTACTGTGATGAGCGCTGGGAATAAATAATGAAACTGAAACTTTCTCTGCCCTCAAAGCTTTTACATCCTATCAGGGCAGACAACATGTAAATAACTCTATATACAAAATAAATAAAAGTTGAGGGAGAAGGTAGTGGGAATATCAGGGAAGAACTCGAATAGAAGACTGCTTGATAATACAGTGAACAGAGTACAGAACTCTTGTGGATTCTATTGTGTCAGAGAGGAGGACCTGAGTTCAAATGCTGCCTCAGACAATTAACAAGCAATGTGACTCTTGGTAAATTATATATAACTTTGCTCAGTATCAGTCTCCCCATTTATAAAACAGTAAGCATAATAGCACCTTCCTCAAAAGACTGTTGTGAGGATCAATTGAGATAACCTATAGTAAGTGCTTTCTAAAATTTAAAGTACTATACAAGTGCTAGCAATTATAGTAATTATTTTTAAAAGGTGGTACCTGAGTTGAATCATGGCAGGTAGATTTCCTTCTCAACAAAACCAAAGAATGGCTAAACAAATTATGGCCCATGAATGTAAATGGAACATTACTAGGCTTTAAGAAATGATGTGTGTGATGAATACAGAGAAACACGGGATCTATATCAACTGCTGTGGACAGAAGGCAACAAAGCCAAGAAAACAATAAACACGGTAACTATAATGTAAGTGGGAAGAACAATGACACACCAATAAATCAAAAGTAAATGTAACAAAATTATAAAGATCAAGCAAAATGCCAACGAAGAAATGAGAAGATGCCCTCCAACCTACTCTTTCTTGGAAATAGAAAGTCCATAGATGTGACATGTTTTCAAATTATTTTATTTTATTTATTAATGTATTGATTTTTTAAAATTGTGCAAATTCTCTCTCTCTAAAATATACTATTTTTTTTTTTTTAATATGGGATGGCTTTCTGGGAGATACAGGGAGAGGAATATTTAAGAAATAAAAGATATCAACAAAAACTTAGTTTAAAAAAATAAGGCACCAGGTAAAGAACCGTGGTATTCCCTAACACTGAATGTTTAGGTAATAGGGTAAGGCTAAGACACAGAGTTCATAATCTTAACTTGACACCTCCAGAACCCTTCTAAGTGGAAGCAGAGAAGGGAGTTGAAAAAAGATCTGGAGAGCCCAGCATTTAAAGTGCTTTCTCTCTAGTCACTGGAGAATTTCCACCCAAAGGATCTCTATCTCCTAAGCCTGCCTGTCACTGAACTCTCTCCTCTTCTCTTGTTCTCTATCTTCCCAATCTTTCCTATTTTTAAAAATGAGTTTCTACTGATGTATTTTGGGTTTTTTTTAAACACCAAATTTCCTTTAATAATCTCCCCCTCCATCCCCTTGTTACAGTCATCCCATAACAAAGAGTATTTTTAATACAAAGTGGGGGAGGGGAATCTGCATGATTGATCATAACATCAAAAGAATCTCAAAATAAATTCAATGCACCCTCCACCGCTACAAAAAGGTAGGGGGACATATTATCATCTCATCTTTTGAGCCAGGCTTGTTCTTCATCATTTCTTTCAAGCCTTTTCTAATATCCTCTCCACTCAATTTTAAAATAAGTTACCAGGGCTATAAATACAAATGGAAAATAACACCTGCCCACAAGAAGCTTATGTTCCACTGGGGGAGGAAGGGGGGGAGGGAGGTGATACAACATGCAAACAAGTAAATACAAAGAAAGTATGGATAAAATAATAAGTTAATTTCAAGAGAAGTCTTGTGTAGGAGATAGCACACTACCTCATCTTTAAAATGCTTCCCTATATAGTTCCTCTCATGTGCATCTTGCTGAACTAATTTAATGGGGAAGGGGGTTAAAAAAAAATACTGGAATGGGAATTGGGATATTGGGGTTCTTTTCCTAACTCTCCCCTTGGGTAACCTTGGGTAGCAACCTTGGGTAAATCATTTCTTAAATCACATCTCTCTGGGCCTCAATTTCCCCATTTGGAAAATGGAGGAGTTTGGATTTAGATGAACTCTAAGGTCCAATCTACTTTAACATGCTCTGTTCTACAGACTTCTGTAAAAGTAGACAGCTTTCCCTAGCCTTGTATTAATTTCCCTCCCAACGGCTGCAGAGTGATTGAGCAAAGAAAAACTGAACTCAGTGGGAAATGGGGGGAGGTCCTGGCTCAGGACAGCTGTTCAGTGAGTATAGCCCTACAGGGGCACAGGAGATCATGCCCTATAGTTCTAGGGAAATTACATAAACATCCTTCAAAGAAACAGAAGCCAAGTCCAAGAGTCTGTTTCCCTTCTTCCCCACCCTCTCTCTCCTTCCTTCTCCCTCCCCCCACTATCAGGTCCCATTAATAGTTCCTCCTCCCCACTCCCCTATTGTTTCCAGTATCCTCAGAAAGCTCGGAAAATACATGATTTCCTTCAGCACTGGACTCCTTCTCAGTCTTTCCTCCTTCCTTATCTGGCTGGCAGCCACTTAGGCTCCTCCTTTCCCTAACACAATGAAGAGCAGCACCCCAGTCTCCAGACACACACCCCATCCTTGTCAGTCCTTGTTAAGAGTATTATAGTGGACCACTCCTCAAAATCAGAGAAGAGTCAAGTCCTACCAAATGCAGTCTCATGCTTATATCCACATGAGCCCACTTCACACAACCTTGCAATCTCTCTCTCTCTCTCTCTCGTTCTCTCTCTCTCTCTCTTTCTTTCTCTCTCCCTTTCTGTCTTTTTCTTTCTCTCTCTGTCTTCTCTCTCTCCTTTCTCTGTCTCTGTCTCTTCTCTCTCTGTCTCTCTCCCTTTCTCTTTCAGTCTCTCTCTGCTTTCTCTCTTCTTTTTCCTCTCTCTCCCCCCCTCTCTCTTCTTTCTCTCTGTCTCTTTCCCTCTCTCTCTTTCAGTCTCTCTCTCCTCTTTCTCTGTCTCCCTGTCTATCTGTCTCTTTATCTCTGTCTCTCTCTTCTCAGAGACCAGTGGCATAGAAAAGGGAAAGATTCAGAATTCACTTTGTGCAAATCACTCTCCTTCAGTTTCCCCATCTTTCAAAAATTATACTAGATGATTTTCTTTCAAAGTTAACATTCCAGAAAGCTATTTTCTATTTTCCTCTGCTCATTAACAACTTTCTCTGTTCCAAACTGGCACACCTGTCTCCTTTCTCACCTGCCTCTCAAATTATGTTCATCGTCGACTCTGTATTGTTGCTCCAAAGCATTCTCTCAATGTAGAATACCTACTTCATTCAACCTTCTTCCAAATCACCGGAATGGGAAATGGACCTGTGATGTTAACCACAATGCCTGCCCAGGGTAATTTAGTGCATATGTATCCAAGCCTTGATCCCAGACCTTCCTGGCTCCCAGGCCTGTACATCCAAGCTCAGCCGAAGCCCTCCCACCTCCAAGAAGTCTTTCTCTAAGCCCAGTGCTCATTCATTCCCTTCTCTGAGCTTCTCCAATAGCACTTAGGATCTGTACCATTCATTTCAGAACTTTCACAGCATATACTGTCCTATTTTATCACTTTAGACTCATCTCCACCATACTAACAGAACATCAAATTTCATGTCTTATCATTGCTCTGGGTATTTGAGAATGCTTAGTACGTACTAGGTATCTAGGAAACAGTCAACTTCTTTCCCCCCTATTTTCCAAAATGTTTTTTTCTCAATTACATGTGAAAACAATTTTTAACATCTGTTTTTTAAAACTATTGAGCTCCAGATTCTCACCCTCCCTCCCCTCCTTGGCCCCCTCAACAACCAATTTGATATAGGTCACATTCAAAGCCCTCAAATTCTTAATGAACTTTGTACATAACACAGGAAGTCTTAAAATCTCAGAGCACAGAACATTAGAAAATATTATTAGAGCATAGAACATTATGAGCCTTAGAAATAACTTATTCCAGCTCCCCTTATTTTAGAGAAAATTGAGACACAAAGAAGATAATCTTAGACCTAGAAAAATCTTTAGGGGGGGGGGGGCAGGGCTGGCCCTGAAGTCAGGCCCTGTGTTAAAATTCTGCCTCAGACAATACTTCCTAGGTGTATGACTATGGCCAAGGCACTTAACTCCAATTACCTCTGGGGAAGAGGGGGACGGGAAAGGTCTTCAGAGATTCATCTAATTTAGTCCCTTCATTTTTAAATGAAAACTCTAAAGAGGGTTCAAGTGACTGGTCAAAGGTCATATAGTCATTTTTTTCTAGCAAGGTTGGCCCTGGATCCCAGGAGATTCCAAGTCCCATGACTTCCAGCCAAGGGCTTATTTTTTCTTCCTTCATGATTCATTTCTGTGAAGCTGGCAAAAGCTATGACTGTATCTAGGCAGATATTACTTAAAGGATGGTATATCAGCTATTCCTCCTCTAGGAGTAACTACCCTTAGAAAAAGGCTAGAATTTGTTTTCCCCCCTACCCTTATTACTTACCCCACCCAACCATCCCAGACACCAGCTCAGGGCAGATTCTTCCTTTATCCATCAAATCAAATCAAATCAAATCCAGTAAAGTTTTATTTAGTACTTACTCTGTGCCCAGGGTACTGTGGAGAAGACTAATAATCCTGTAAACAAGTTCTCTGCCCTCTGGACTAGGATTGGGTTAAAAAGCTATAGTTGTATAAAGAAACCACAGCATCATACAGAGATTAGCCCTGTGCCTGGAACACAGTGGGTACTGAATCAAGGTTTATTGCCTTAATCATTTATTTCAAGATAGAAAGACAAGGAAAAGTTCAAGACAACAATGGATGCCATCAGAGGGCCATAACTGATGATCCAGTAGAAGACAGTCTGTTAGTCTATGTTGAAAAACTTGGTAACCCTGAACAATATACTAACCAATCATGGTTCCAGAGGACCAGTGATGGAGAACGTGAGAGGGTGACAGATTCAAGGTTCAGAAGAAGGTACATTTTTTGGACAGTGCAATATGAATTTCTTTCTTTTTTATTTACAATAGGAGTGATTGGTAAGAAAACAAATGCTTATTGATTGAAAAGAATGTTTAAAAAAATGTAAAGGAGATAGCTTAGGTGCCACTCATATGTCACAGAAAAAGAAAAATCACATTAGGCTGGAGAAGTCAAGAAATAATCCAAAGACAGAGTGGAAACTCAAGGGGATGGATTTCAGTCTGCAGGCTTATATGGTAGACTGTTCTCAGAAGCCTGGCACCTCACAGTTCTGTGACAAACAAGCAACAGGGCTAAGAGTGCCTTTAGAGATCACCAAGGGTAAGACAAACTCTAATTTTAAAAGGAAAAAAAATAACCTGGTTGGAGGGATCAGATGCCAAGGGCTGAGACCTGAAAATCTGGCAGGAGGGGAACTGGGAAATGGCCAGCTGTGGGCCTCGGCCATGGAATGCTGCTTCAGGTGGCTCCTGGCTTGATTTTCTGGGTGTATACAAGCTAAGGCCCCTCGGGCCCAATGGCACAAGGTCCAAGAAGAAGCAAGTTAAGCAGGTGAGGAGCTGGTACTGCTGGGTCAAAAATGCCACACCTGAAACCCACATGGGCCTGGAGGAAAAAAACATGGCTAAGTTACCAAGCAGGCTCTCTCACTTTTCACTTGGGCTCCTCCCAAAGTGAGATACACCCGGGGCAGGGCCACGCCACCTGATCTGGAAGTGGCAAGTGGCAAGTTCTGAATGGGTCCCATGACTGAGCAAGCCCATGTTCTCATTAAAAGCCACATGTCCAGGACCCAAGAAAAGGATAAAAGGGGCAAAGAAGGGGGAATTGTAAATGGGGACGTCTCTTTTAGAGGTGGCTTTCAGTGCCATAGAAAGAACATTAGCATGTATTGGTCTACCTGGGGGAGGGAGTGAGGGGAAGGAGGGAAAAATTTGGAACAGAAGGTTTTCCAAGGTCAATGTAGAAAAATTACCCATGCACATGTTTTGTAAATAAAAAGTTTTAATTAAAAACAAAAACAAAAACATTAGACCAGAAGTCAAGAGACCTGAGTCCTAATCCTGGCTCTCCTTTAAGCCAGAAATGGGACAAGTCATTTCCTCCTGACTTCAATCTCCTCCACTAGAAAATTAAGGGATGATCTCAAAGGAACCGACATCAGTTTCTGATGTCTGTTCAGAGTGCTACTAAACTGAACATCATTTCACAAAGATCTCCCAACCAAGAGATTCTTCTCCATTCTCTTTCTCTTCTAAGAAATCTGGCCTCAGCGACAAGATGCTTGAAATCTAGTGCAGATTCGCTCATGTATTTGCTATGTAATTTCATTGAATATTTCTGGGCCTCTCTACCAAAAGGAATTAGACCTCCTGATTTAACATTACTGTGTATGCTATTCCCTTCTTTAAAAACCTTTAACCCTGCCCTACTGCCAACAGAATAAAATTTTCTATCCTGGCACTCGATGCTCTCCACAGTCAGGTTTCAATTTATTTCCATCTACAACTAGGTGTTTACCAAGCCTCTCCTTCATCTAAACTAATCCAGTCTGTGTTTTCCCAAAAAGCCACATTCATCCCCATCTGTAAAATGTCCTTTTTCATTTCTCCTTTCCATGTTCCCAGGACCTAGATCAGATCTTATTTCAATACAACAAATATTTTATTAAATGCCTATTATATGCTATGTATTATATTGGACAATGAGGACATAAAGATGAAAAACTCTTAAAAGAAACTTATAATATTACAAATATGAATAAGAGAAATACTCAGCTCTAATATATAAAAGAAGAGCAGATTCAAACACAGTACTATGATATGTTTAAGTGAGTCATTTCTTATAATTGGGGGTTATCAGGGGAGTCATCATGGAAGACATAGCACTAGCGATGAACTTACCTTGGAGTAAAGACTTATCTTCCTGAGTTCAAAGTTGACCTCTGACACCTACTATATGTGTGACGTTGGGCCTGTCATTTAACCCTGTCTGTCTCAGTTTCCTCCTCTGTAAAATGAGCTGGAGAAAGAAATAGCAAACTCTCCAGTATTTTTGCCAAGAAAACCCCAAATGTGGTCACAAAGGATTGGACACACTGAAAAATATGAACAAAGTCCACATATAAACAATGAAATATAGACAGGGCAACTGTGATGGATTTGGCTCTTTTCAACAATGTAATGATTCAAGCAGTCCCAATAGACTTGAGACAGAAGGTGCCATCCACATCCAGAGAAAGAACTATGGAGACTGAATGTGGATCAAAGCATGGTATTTATTTTTCCCTTGTTGTTTGTTTTCTTGTTTGTTTGGTTTTTTTCTTTCTCTTGCTTTTTTCCCTTTTGGTCTAGTTTTTCTTGCACAGCACGACAAACATGGAAGTACATTTGGAAGAGCTGCACATGTTTAATCTATATTGGACTGTTTGCTGTCTTGGGAAGGGAAGAGTTGAGGGAGGGAAGGAGAAAAATTTGGGAACACAAAGTTTTGCAAAGGGGAATGTTGAAAACTACCTTTGTATGTATTTGGGGAAAAAATACTATTTAAAAAAAGAATATAGATAGGAAAGAGCTTCATGAGAATCAAGCATAGGAGAATCAAAGCATTTGTCCCACTTTGGCTGGAATGTAGAATATACAAACATAAGTCATAGGTAATAGGGTTCCTTAAAGGGTCTGAATTCAAGCGAAGAGGCCCTCAAATGGAAGAATAGGATCTGATTCTATGAGCAACAACACTTTTATTAAAATCTCTGAGTAAGAGAATGGACACATGTTGCGAAGATCACAGATTTAAAAGTTTAAGCAAGCTTTAGAAGTTGGTCAAAACCTCATTTTACAAGTTAGGAGACTGAGGCCCATAAAGGTAAAGTGAAAAAAATTAAAATTAAAAAAAAAATTCAAGCAAAAAAAAAAAATTGTGTGTGTGTGTGTGTGTGTGTGTATGTACATTTTGACCAACTCAGAGCTAAACAGAGCCTGGAAAAAAGAAGACGGAAAGTTCCTTAGAAAGTGCCCAGTCCACTCCTTTTTCATTTTACAGATGAGTAGACAGCCCCAGAAAGAGGAAGTGAGCTGCCTAAGGTCACACAATGAATTAATGGCACAATTAAGACTAAAAGCCATGTCTCCTAACTCTCAAGCCAACACTTCTTCCATAACGCCTTCTATTTCCCAATTCAATTCCTAGGGAGCACACAAAGGAATTTAACAAATAACTTTCAGATGATCTGCCAGGAGGGAGAAACCTAAGGGGGAGAAACAGGGCCTACAGGTCAACGAATGAACACTGTCAGATGAGGGGCACAGCGGTGATATAGTAGAGAGATTCAGAATCTGAAACCTTGGACTCAGACATCTCTAACAGTATGAACCTTGGGAGATTATCTCTTTAACCTCCCTTGCTTTAATTTCCTCATCTATAAAATGGGAAGAATACAATTTACACAACTTATCCCAAAATACTTGAAGAAATTACTTGTAAACTAAAACTTATATAAATGTGAACTGTTGTTGTAAACACATTACAAGGCTTTCAGCAAACAAAGGTCTTTCCAACCCACATGTTTGCAAAAAACGTTCTACCCAATTTGACTGCAAGTGGTGTCAAACTGAAAAGGGGGGGGAGGCCAATATAGATTTAGAAAACCATGAATTAACATTATTTATGTTGTAGTTTTACTTTGTCAAACACTTCTCAATCCTATTTCTTCTGGTTCCAGCAGCATTCTAGAGTTTTGCAGGGTCCAAATTTGACACCTCTACTCCAAATGTTCTTGACCACAGGCGGCACTGGACCAATTGTCTCAAGGATTAGAACTCTACAGAGCCTGTGCTAAAATACAACCAATGCAAAAAAGAAGGGTTAACCAACTATACTCCAAACAGAGAGGATGAAAAACCCATATTTCCCTGCTCATGCTGGAGTGAGGAGCCTATCAAGGATACAGGGTCATAGAGTTAGAATTTTAAGGGATCTGAGAAGACTCGGGTATCCCTGAATGTCCTTTTTCATCCTTATGAACTGAAACTTAGAACTAGGAGCAGCCTTCAGGATCATCTAATCCAAACCCCTCATTTTACAGATAAAGAAATTGAGATTCGGGAAAGTTACATGACTAAGGTCATTCAAGTAGGATTGAGACAATCAGTTTGAATGCAGGTTTTCTGTTTAAGTGTGTCAAGTCTTCCTGATTCCAAAGAAGCTTAATACTAGGTCTCAAGGTCAGGAAGACCTGAGTTCAAATTCAATCTTAGAGATTCACTAGTCAATTAACCTCTTTGTGCCTTATGGCAAATCATTCAAATCATTCCAATATCTTTGCCAAGAAAATTCCACATGGAATCACCAAAATTCAGCTAAGACTAAGTGACTAATTTCTGATTCCAAGCCCAGACCTCCTTCCATCATACCTCATCCTCAGACCAAAGTAGTAGCTTATTGTCTACATGTAGTAGCAGTTCAAGTTATAAACAGGAAAGAGACATCTGATTGGATGGCATTTGGGAAAGTTTGATTGCAAGATCCTTTATGTCTCAAATGGGAAAAGAGGAAAGGAGTAAGCATTTATGTGATACCTATTACATGCCATACACTACACTAAGCACTTTTACAAATATTTTTTCATTCGATAGTCACAATAAAGTAAGTGATGTTATATTTCCCATTTTACAGATGAGGAAATTGAGGCAAACAAAGACTTAACAGGGTCAAAGAGCTAATGAGTATCTAAGGGCAATTTTGAACTCAGGTCTTCCTGACTCCAGACTCAGCACTCTCTCTATTGCAATATCATCTATCTCAAATGTATCTTTTTTTATACTATTATTATCTGGGGTCTCATTTTGTTTATCTGTAAAGTGAAGGAAAATTCTAGGTTTTATTTCATTTTAAAAAAAAAAGTGTAAAGGGTAGAGTCTAATGCAGGAGACAGAGGAGACTAGGGAACCAGAACTTATTAAGCATTTGCTATGTGGCAAGCACCATGCTAAGTGCTTGACAAATATTATCTCATTTGATCTTATTACTCTTGAGATGCTGCCTCTTGAAAGCCACACCTGACATACTAGACATCTCACACTTATTCTCGCTTTGCTTTTTCTTTTACCTATGGCATCTAGGAACATACCAAAAGGCCCTCTGGCCAAAGACCGACAATCTGCAAGGAATTATTCTACCTCCCAGAACGTAATAATAATAATAATAGCCAGCATTTACATAGCACTTCCAGGTCCTGAAAGTATTCTACATGTGGTAACTCATTTTTTCTTCCCAACAATCCTCGGTGCTATTATTACTTTCATTTTACCGATGAGGAACCTGAAGCAGAGAGCAGTCCACGTCTCAAGTCCAGAGTTCTGTCCATAAGACCACCTAGAATCTGTGTAGCCTACAACAAGATTTCCAACAATTCCATCCAATATTTAATTAGTAAGCACTATCCTGCGCCAGGAACTTGGCTAAGAGCTGGAAATACAGTCAGTAAAAAGCCAGTCCCTGTCCTCAGTGAGGTTACAGTCTGGAGAAGGAGACAACTCACAAAAGGAGGTAGAGGGAAGAGGGTGAGGATGGGGCACTGGAGAGATCCTGGGAAATGAGCATCTGGCTCCAGCAGAAACCAGAAAGGGCAGCAGATGCCGAGTGGAGGGAGCTGAAGTCCAGTTTCTGCACTCTATAAAAGAAGGCATTGGGAGGAGTTTAGTACTCCACCCTCCAGCCCTCCAATCAGAGGGGAGAGGAGGCAGAGAGAGCTGGTGTCAATCAAGGCTTAAATTAGCAGCCTAGTGGTGAGTTTAAAACTGAGCTTATTCCTTCATTTTCAGCCCCCTTCATCTTCAACCTTTTAAATGCTAAGCAACCTTAAGAAGGAAAATTTTGCCTCAAAGAGCAGCCGACTTCAACCCTTAAACATGGGTTTTCAATTGAGGTGGAACATTCATATCCTAGGACCATATCCAACCCATAACTATAGATACTCCAATGGGTAGAGCCCTGTGTGAACCTGGGCATACTTGCCTCAGTTTCTTCAACTATAAAATAAAGATGATAATAATAGCACCAATTTGTGTCAAGAGGATCAAGTGAGATAATTTTTGCACAGCATTTAGCCTGGCATATAGTTTTAAAGCTAGAAAGAGCAGATTTAATTTAATCTATTGTACAGACCATGCAACTGAAACCCAAATACAGAACACCTTGTTCTGATTTACCCAAGGTCGGGTACTGTTATATAGACCAAGAGCTCACATTGGCATTGACAAGGATGCAGCCCCCTTAAGCAGCTCCCTTCAGAGAACAGGGGTGTTTGAGGTTGCTAGAATATGTCTCTGAGCTACAAGTGGCTGATCTATTTTCTTGGCTAAGCAGAGTTTCTATTCTTTAACTGGCTCTTTTATCAGCAGCAAAATGGGTGTAACAATTACAAACCAAGAGTCAGGTAATATCTCTCTTCCAGCTCGCTGCTAATCTGAAGATAGGAAGATAGGTGTCCTCAGAAAAAGATGACCTGGAGAACTCTTGTTTACAAAATCATTAGCTATCCAAGGATCTGGATCACTGAAGATGCAGATTGACTTACTCTTACTACATCCTAACATTTCTGCAAATGTTTGTTTTGTTAACTGCGCTGATAATCAAAGTATTCAAATACTTTCCTTATCCTCTTTTCCAAAGATCCAAGAATATACTGAACCTCGCCAAAGCTCCTATAATGGAAGGGAGTAGGAGTAGGAAAGGACACCTGGCTATTTCTCCACACAGGAGACACCACAAGGAATTCTGAACAACATGACCCTGTTTTCAAAGTACAAAGACAAGTTCCAGTCACCCAAGCAAGTCATCTCAATTGTCAGAGTCTCAGTTTCCCACAGGATATAGTCTTTCCACAGATACAGATTACATATCTCTGCACTCCCTCCACTTCCCATATCCCCATTTCCTCAGCCCTTAGTAGAGCTATCTTCATGAGTTACAGTGGACCAAAAGACATTTTGGTTGATGATGGTCAACTTGTCAGGGAAGATCCTATGCAAACTTAATTCAGATGACAAAATCAGTCCTTCATCAGGTCTATACTGGGAGCCTCTCCAGCTTGGTAGAATTTCCTGAGCTTGAGCTTGAGAACTCAGTGTCACCTCTGGGACAAAATAAAACAAGAAGATAAGGTTTGTGAGGAGGTTCCTCATGTGAAAATGGAAAGAATATAGTATTTGGCATAAGATACATATAAGGACAAAAAGCAAAATGCCCTCTTCCCCCCCAAAAAAGGAACAATTGTTACTAACACTTCCAAAGGGAACTGTTATTCTGGATCCAACTTAGATTCAGCCCAATACTAACCTGGGGGTTACAAAGATTTTTAAATGACACAGTCCCTTGTCATCAAGGATCTTACAGCCCAATTACAGACAAAAGTATAATGCAAAGCAAGGCATAATAGTTAAAAGAAAAAATTCTGGAAAAGCACTGAAGGAAATTCTGAGGAGGAAGAAAATACTTTGAGATAGTAGAATCAAGGAAGAGTTCAAAAAGGAGTTGACATTTGAATGGAGCCTTCAGGGAAGAGACAGATTCTCAGAGTTAAGGAAATACCTTCCAGGTATGGAGAATGGCCAGCATTATTATACAGAGGAGAAGATGGCATATCAAGTTCAAAGAGCAGCTAATAGTCCAGTTCAGCTAAAATGATGAGTGTGTAATGGAGAGCAACATGAAATCAGGCTGGAAAGGAAGGCTGAAACCAGATAGTGGAAGACCTGAAGTATCAACCTAAGGAGTCTATATTTTATCCTAAGGGCAACAGGATGCCACTGAAAGTTCAAGTCAAGAAATGATGAGATCAGATCTATACATTAAAAAGATTTTTATCAATTGTATAAAAGATGGACTAGAGACAGTTAGAAAGTTATTACAATAGTTCAAGAAAGAGTTGATGAGAGCTTAATTAAAGGTGGCAAAAAAAGGACAAATTCAAGAGATTTGGAGAAGGTAACACTGTAAAGGACTTGGCAACTGATTTGGACTGAGGGACAAGGAAGGGTCAAAGAAATACCAGCTTTTCCAGTTTCCATAAATGGAAAATGGTGGTGCCATCAAAATAAATCTCAATGTTAGAAGTTAGGGCAGCCTTAGGAGGAAATGATGAAGGGTTGAGTTTTCCACTTGCTGAGACTGATGTGCCAAGCAGAGCATCCAGGTGGTGATACCCAGAAAGCAGCTGGAGATGCAGAACTCAAGGCAAAAGGAGATTAAGGCCATTGGATAATACAAATTTAGGAGTCATGTGCATAGAGATGATCATTTAAATCCATGGGATCTGATGAGATCACTACAGGAGAAAATATGGAGGGCTTGCAGGACAGAACCTTAGGAGTGCTCACACTTAGGAGACAAGAAGAGGACTGCCCAATAAAGGAGTAGTCAGACCCGGAGAAGAAGAGCAGTGTCACAAAAGTCTGAGAAAGAGATAGACAGAAGGAGATGGTGAAGGTGTCAAACGCTGTTAAGTTTAACATTCATCCTTGGGGGCAGAGACCAAGTTTGATTTCTTCTCTTTACCTCCAGCAAGGAACATAAGGCTTTACACTTAGTGGGCGCTTAATAT
Source organism: Sarcophilus harrisii (assembly GCF_902635505.1). Classification (NCBI taxonomy): domain Eukaryota; kingdom Metazoa; phylum Chordata; class Mammalia; order Dasyuromorphia; family Dasyuridae; genus Sarcophilus; species Sarcophilus harrisii. Next base: position 382,866,784 of record NC_045427.1, on the reverse strand, counting down.
ATGCTTATGGAATTGAACTAAATTCATTCCAAGTGGTCTTCTTAACCCCACGCCGAAGAGCAAACAGTCCGGCGCCCGGACCCCTAGTTAAGGGTCACTGAAGCCTAATAGGGTGTTCAATGAGGCCTGGACCTTTTTTCCTTTCCCGACCTTCACTTCCAAAAAACAAACCAAAAGCAAACAAAACCCAGCTCTCATAAAAGGGGAATACATTTCCCAAGTGTTCTGAAGGGAGGAGGAGATTGGGGAGCAGAACGCACACTGTCTTCCCAAGAGGAAAAGGCCATTGGGGGGAAAACCGGTTGGGCCGCATTGCCATAGGAGCCCATTCCCTTTCCACGAAGCTGGGACACACAAGACAAAAGTTTTCCCTGTTCTGGAGAGGAGGCTAAGGGGGGGTGGGAGTGGGGGACGGAGAGGGGGTAAGGGGAGGGAGGCCGGGGGGTGGGGGGTGGGGGGAAATTCCTCGCAAGTGACATTATCTGTGACCTCCAGCTGCCGCTGCCCCGGCCCGGCACCTCGCTCCCCCTCGCCCCCCCTTCCCGGGGGAGCTCCGTTCCCGGGGGGCTCCCTCCCCTTTGTCTCCAGCCCCCCTCCCCCTTTCCCCGCCCGAGGCCCGGCGCTCCCTCCCGGGGCCCGGTATTGGGCCCCTCCCGGCTGGGTCACACCGGAGCCCAGGGCTCCCGGCCGGCGGAGTCGACTGGCGCTCCGGTTGCGCGGCCTGCACGGTTCTCCAGCCCAACGGAAGAAGGGAGGGATCCCCGGGCCCCCCGACCCGGGCCCCCCGGCTGCGGCTCGCGTCTTACCTGCTGCTGTGGCGAGCTCCGGGCGCGCCGGGAGAGGACGCAGACAGCTGCGGCCGCTGCTCCCCGCGCCCCTGCGCCGCGTCCTCAGGAGCCGGGGGCCGCGCACACCCCAGCTGGAGCCCGAGCCCTGGGCCGGGCCCAGGCCCCCCGCCCCCGCCGCGGGGAACCCTTCCCCGACAGCGCCGCGCCAGCGCCGCCGCCACCGCCTCCTCCAGCCCGCCCTCCTTCCTTCCTTCCTCCTTCCCGGTGCCCGGCCCCGGCCCCTCGGCAGGGCACCCCTGGCGGGGCCGGGAAGTTTTCCCGGGCTCGAACGGCGGGGTCCCGCGGCCGCCGGTCCCGGGGGGCTAGCTCCTCGGGGTTCTCACACACAATGGGGCGCACGCGGAGCGCCGGGAGACTCTCCCCGCCTTCCCTCGGAAAAGCCCCCCTACCTCGCCACGAACGCGCCCTGGTTCTGGGCTCGCGGGCGGATCCGCGGGTCTCCCGAGGTTTCAGCCCCGATTCTGCAGGGAGGCTCCGACCCCGGGCCCAGCAGGATTCCGGAATCTCCTACCGGATTTTCTGACTCCAAAGGCGGATTCTTCGCTGTTTTGTGGTGCTGCGCGAACACGTGATGCTCGGGTCTGCCTTTGACCCCTGTCTGGGGGCGGATTTGGGGAGGGGAGGGGAGTAAAGGGGTGGGGAGCATGGGAGGGAAAGGGGGAGGGGGGCGCTTGTCAGATGTGGGACCAGGGCGATGGCCGGGGCCAAGGACAGGCTGGGGCCGGAGTAACCGCTGACCCGGGAAAAGACAACCCGAGTTTTTAGCAAACGAACAAGTTATTTCGGGTCAAAGCAAGCTTATCAGCGGAAGACCGTTCTGGAAAAGCCAGAAAGGGGATCCACAGGGAATGAAGTCGAACAAAGACCATTAGTCCCAGTGTTGGAGGGAAGGTTTTTAAATGGAGTGGGAGCCGCAAATAGAAGGGCTGCAGAGGGGAAAGTTAGAGCCCAAGGGAAAGGTGCAAGAGAAAGGGTGAAATTAGCATATAAAGACCGAGGGAAAAGCCTGGAGGGAAAGAAAGGGAAGGTTTTCACAGGAAGCCCGGTTGGACTGGCCCAAGGTGGGAAAAGCAGAGTGGCAGCTGACCCAGCCCAGAGCAGAGCAACATCTCTCAAAAATAAATGCACAGCATCGGCGGCTTCTGGAATCTGTTCTAGACTCCACCAAATGCGTGTGTGATTCCGGGCACCTCTCTCCGGTCTGGAGACAGTGCTTCAGAAATGGAATAAGAAATAAATACTAAACATGCCCAGTTCTCCAATCAGTTTTCCAGTGAAGTAGTTGTGAGCTGATACATGACATTCAGTCTCTTGAACTTTCACCCTTCTGTGATTGAATGGGTGATCCCACTCTCTCAGAGTAGGTAAGAGCCTAACACCATACAGCATGCAATAAACTTTCAATTAGTGTTAAGGATTGTACGGGGAGATCCACAAATCAGGAAAGGGCTGGAATCTGTGACTTCCAAAGTTTCTACCATTTCCGATATTCTAAATTTCATTTTATTGTTCCAGTCTGTTGAGATCATTTTCAATCCCAGCTCGGCCATCCTTCTGTGTTCATTACCCTTCCCAATTTTGAGTTGTCACTAGACAACTGTATTTGAATTCTGAATCTGCTGCCCATTAGATTAGAAGGTCCTTGAAGGCAGGGAAATTGTTTTACCTCTTTTTGTATCTCTGTCACTTAGCACAGAGACTGGCACATAGATGTTTAATACATGCTTATTAAATTGAATTTACTACCTGTATGATCTTGGACAAGTCACTTAATTTCTCTGTCTCAGTTTCTTCATCTGGTATATGGGAAGAGTTGGATTAAATAATGTACCTGTAAGGTCCCTTCCAAAATTTAAATCTAGGATCCTGTTATCTGAAAATCTGATAAGCATATCATTTCTCCAGTCCCTGATTAAAAAAAAAAAAAAATGTTGAATAGGTCACCACAGAATCCTATAGCTCCCAGCTGAAACGTCTCTCTACATTTCCAGCAATTAATTAGCACTTTTAGGAGGGAGGGAGAGTCATTAAGCTATCTATGAACCCATCTAACTATGTAACCACTCAGTTCATATCCTTCTATCTTATCTGCAAGGACACTTTAAACTGAAAAAGAAAGGGAAAGAAGATTGCTTGTGCATGTATATCCACCGTGCTCAAGCAGCAACAACATAGAAAAGATAGAAGGCAAGGTATCCAGAAATTCACAGGAAAAAAAAAAAACGATAAAGAAGCCAAAAGAAAAATATCCAAGGGTACTGAAAGTACTGAGGAACATGATTGCTAAGCTGTCAGTAATTTTTTAAAAAATTCTGAAGAACAGGAAGGAAGCTACAAAATTGAAGAAGGCCAAATATCTCAATTAAAAAAGAAGATAATGGAGTGTTCAAATTGGAGGCTCATCAATTTGACTGATTCCAAGCTAAATGCTAGATCATGTTATTAAAAGAATGTTTTCAGAATATCCTATTTTTTAATGATCAAAAATGTTATAAATGACATGTCATGACATCCAAGATTCATGCAAGACTTTTTTAAAAAAAAAACAAACATTTCAATTGATCAATGATGGACAGAAGCAGCTACACCCAAAGGGGAAAAAAAAAAAAACACTGGGAAATGAATGTAAACTGTTTGCATTTTTGTTTTTCTTCCCGGGTTACTTCTACCTTCTGAATCCAATTCTCCCTGTGCAACAAGAAAACTGTTTGGATCTGCACACATACATTGTATCTAGGATATACTAGGACATATTCAACATATATAGTACTGCTTGCCATCTAGGGGAGGGGAGGGTGGGAGGGAAAAATCGGAACAGAAGTGAGTGCAAGGGATAATGTTGTAAAAAAAATTACCCAGGCATGGATTCTGTTAATAAAAAGTTACTATAAAAAAAAAAAAAAAAAAAAAAAAAAAAAAAAAAACAAGGTTACTTGACTGTCCAGTGTGCAACTTTAAAAAAATGTCTCTAAAAGAATGACAAAAAAAAAAAAAGAATGACTTAGACCATTCCACCAAAACTGCTCTCTCTCAAGTTGCCAAATCCAATGATCTTTTTTTTTCAATCCTCATTCTCCTTGACTTTCTTTGATCTTTCACACTGTTTTATTACACTTTCTTCCTTGATACTCTCTTCTCTGTAGATTTTCAGGACACTATTCTCTTCTGATTCTACTTATTTAATTGCTCCTTCTAAGTTTTCTTTGCTGGATCCTTCTCCAGATGATACTGTCTAACTACAGTGTCCCTTAGGATTTGGGCCTTCTTCTTTTCTCCCTTTATACTATTTCACTTGGTGATCTTATCTCCATCACTTTTAATCACCATTTCTCTACTGATGATTCTTAAATTGGTCTATCCTGCCCCAAACTCTCCACTGACCTCCAATCTCACATCTCCAACTACCTTTCAGACATCTTAAATGGATGCCCAGTAGACATCTAAAACAGAACTTATCTTTCTGTCTAAACCTTCCCTGACTCTCCTACCTTCGCTATTAATGTAAAGGGCACCCCTAGCATCCCAATCTCTCAGACTCCCAATCTAGAAGTCATCCTTGATTCCTCCTAAAATCTCAACCCTCCACTTCTAATAAGTTGCCAAGGCCTGTTGACTTCACCTTAATATCAACCTTTTCTCTGACACTGGGACCAGTCTGGTGTAAGCTTTCATCACCATTTGCCTTCACTATTGCAATGACTCTGCTGGAGAATCTGCCTGCCTCAAGTCACTCCCTATTTCAATACATCTTCCATTCATAAAATGAAATTCCTAAAGTGCACTCTGACCATATCACCCCCTAGTCAATACACTTCAGGGACTCCCTCTTGTCTCTCTTCAACAAATACAAAATGATCTGCTTGGAATTCAAAGCCTTTCACCATCTGTTCTTTTCTCACCTTTCCAGACTTCTAGACTTAATATTAAGGTATAACTCTTACCTCTTGACATTCACAAGGTAAAGATGAGTTATTTGAATTCCCAAAGCAAAAGGAATGCAGTTAGTATTATTACTTAATACAGTAATGCCTCATTAATTCAGACCCTACTCATTAGCTGATTAGAATGGTGGCAGGACTAAAGTTTGTCTTTATGCTATTATAGGTTTAGAAGAAAAAGACTACCTAGGAACTAATAGTTCAAACGAGGTTAGGGAAATATTTAACTTACTTAAGAGACAAACTATTTTAAAGGGATTCTGACTCTATTAATCAGAAAAATTACCGATAAGTTCTTAAAGTAGGCACCAAATTATAGAATGTCAGTATTGGAAGGGACCTCAAAGGCCATCTAGTCCAATTTATACCTTAAGGATTCTCTCTACAACATATCCAGCAAGTGCTCACTCAGACTTTGAAGATCTCTATAAGGCACCCATTAAAATGTAAACTTCTTGAAGGAAAAGACCAGCTTGTCTTTGTGTCCTCAGTTACTGACAAAAAGTACATACTTGATATTTCTTTGAAATGAATCAATTTGAACCCACATTTCCTGAAGCCTTACCCACTTTGGGAGAACTCTAGTAGTTAGGAAGTTTGCCTCTAATCCATTATCTTTCCCCATTCCTCCTAATTCTGCCTTTTGGAGATGAGCTTAGGAAATCTAATTCCTATCTTCCAGATGATAGATCTTCAAATACTTGGTAAAAGGCATCATTTCCCCTTCAAGTTTTCTCTTCCCCCATGTTGTATTTGAGAAACTGATATTTTTGAATTAAATTTAAGACCTCACACTTCCACCTATTTTATCTTCTCTTGGTACTTTATGGCATGATCTAAAGACCCTTCAACTATTTGGTTATCTTTCTCAGAAAGATCTTCAGTTTGTCATTATCTATCTGAACAGAATACGTCAGATGTAGTCTGACCACTATACAGTAGGAGCATCTCCTCTCTAGTTTTGGGTTTCAAGCCTCCTCTAATGAAGTCCAAGATTGTTTTGGTTTTGTGGGCCACTATATCAGATTGTGGATCTATACTGACCCCACCCCTAGGTCTTTTTCAGATCAATTGTTCTATAGTCATGTTTCTCATATGTTGTACTGGTAAAATAAACCTACATTCATGCATATTTCATAATTTAACCCAACTCAATTGCAGTTAAGTAATGGATAGTTACTGGTCCTGGAAGCAGGAAAACTGAAGTTAAAATGTGACCTCAGACTAAACTAGCTATGTGACAAGATCACTTCACCTCTGTCTCCTCCAGTTTTCTCCACTGTAAAATGGGGATCATTTAACACCTATCTCTCAGGATTGTTGAGAAGATCAAATGATATATCTGTAAAAAGTGCTTAGCATAAGATGAATGGAAAAGATAATGAGGGGATGTGGAAGAACTTGGACACTAATGCATTATTGGTGGAGTTGTGAAATGATCCAACCATTCTGGAGAACAATTTGGAACTATGCTCAAAGGGCTATCAAATTGGGCATACCCTAGGAATCAGCAGTGTTACTACTGGGTCTGTATCCCAAAGAAATCAAAAAGGAGGGAAAAGGACCCACATGTGCAAAAATGTTTCTAGCAGCTAAATGGCTGAATAAGTTATAGTATGTGAAAGTAATGGAATATTATTGTTTTAAATGTTTAATTTGTTAGTGTTAGTGTTAGTTTTAGTTAGAAAATAAAGAACTTTCTTCTAAGATATCAGTTTATACAAATGTTAAATTTAAATTTAGAAAGACCTGGAAAGATTTGCATGAATTGTTGCTTAGCAAAACAAGCAAAACCAGGAATACATTGCACATAGTAACAGCAAAATTCAGTTTCTTCTGTTTTTTTCTCTCGTTGTTTTTCGCTTTTGTTCTGATTTTTCTTTCCCAACATGATTCATAAGGAAATGCATTTTTAAAAAAAGAAAGAAAGAAAGAAAAAGAAAAAAGAATGTACATGTATAACCAGAAAAAAAATTTTTAATAAATAAATGAAAGTGCTTAGGACAGTGCCTGACACATAGTGAATGCTTGATAAATGCTTATTTCCTTCTTTTATTCTAGCCTATCCAGATCACTTTGGATCCTACCTCTGTCATCCTATTTTAAACTATCATTCCTGGTTTTTTGTCATTTTCTATTTAGATAAACATACCATGTAAGAAATTTGTACAAATGGTAGGGGGGGAGGGAAGTTAAACAGCATGTAATACCAAAATAGCCAATCTGACAATCAACAACAACAACAACAACAAAAAAAAAAAACACTTATTAAGAGCTCGCTGTAGGCCACACTCTATACTAAACCCAGGAAATTCTGAGAAAAAGCAAACCCTCAGGGAGCTTACAATCTAATAAAGGAGATAAACAAACAAATATATATCAACAAGTTATATATAGGATAAATAGGAAATAATTAACAAAGAGAAGACACCATAATTAAGAGAGATTGAGAAAAGCTTCTTGCAGAAGACAATATTTTAGTTGAGACTTAAAGGAAGTTAGGGAAGACAGCAGGTCAAGATAAAGAAGGAAAACATTCCATGCAAGGCGGATTGTCAGAGAAAATGCCGGGAGCCAAAAGATAGAGTGTCTCATTCATGGGAACCATCCTGGAAGGTAGTACTATTATTTTCTCCATTTTACAGATGAGCATACTGAGGCAAATAAATAAATAAATAAATAAATGATGATTTATTCAGTCACACAACTAGTGTCTGCGGCCAAATTTGAACTCAGGTATTTCTGACTCCAGACTGGGTGTTCTGTATACTGTGCCAGTTGATCCAAAAAAGGATCCATGATTTCTTCAATATGGAGATTCTTAACGCCTTTTGTTTTCACATCACATTCATTATTGAGGGGAAAAGAAAATTTCCCATTGCACAAAAAAAAAAAAAAAAAAAAAAAGTTATGCAAAAATATCAGATAATAATAACAACATTCATGTTATCTCATTTGATCTTCACAAGTTGAGTACTATTATTATCTCCAGTTTACAGATAAGGAGACTGGATCTAAGAGCCCAGGGCACATAATTAGGGAACTTGAGGCAGCTAAAGTTGTATCTAAGACAAGATTTGAACTCCTCTTCTTCACTATAAGTTCAACACTACTTCTACTGTACCACCTAAATACAATGAATACATTTGATCTACTAGGTATGATCTTAGCCTCAAAGGGCCAAGAAGATATAAAATATATAATATATTGCATCCAATATTTTGTCCTAGTTCTTCCTATCCCTTTTGCAACCTGGCAAATAGTAAGCACTTAATAAATGCATAAGACAAAGCTATGTTTTATTATCTGTTTTGGGGGATCATAATAGTTAATTTTTTTTCTATTATAGAAAAAGCCTGCTTTCTCTTCTCCTCTCCCACTGAGAAAAAGAGATGATTTACATATTCCTCTGAAATCTTGGTCATCCCAGTTCTGATGGATCAGGCCATCCTCAGCAACGAGATCAACCAAATCATTTCTAATGGAGCAGTAATGAACTGAACTAGCTATGCCCAGAAAAATAACTATGGGAGATGACTAAAAACCATTACATCAAATTCCCAATCCCTATATTTATGCACACATGCATTTCTGATTTCCTTCACAAGCTAATTGTACAATAATTCAGAGTCTGATTCTTTTTGTACAGCAAAATAATGTTTTGGTCATGTATACTTATTGTGTATCTAAGTTATATTTTAATATATTTAACATCTACTGGTCATCCTGCCATTTAGGGGAGGGGGTGGGGGGGGGTAAGAGGTGAAAAATTGGAACAAGAGGTTTGGCAATTGTTAATGCTGTAAAGTTACCCATGTATATATCCTGTAAATAAAAGGCTATTAAATAAAAAAAAAAAAAATGAAATCTTGGTCATCACTGGTTTGTAATCACCTGGGGTTTTGCTCCCTTTTAATGATTTTTTCATTTGCATTTTTGTAGTCATTTCTTACATTTTTTTTCTTTTTCTTCTTTTTTTCTTTATTTCTTTTCTTTTCTTATCTTTTTTTTTGCTGAAGCAATTGGGGTTGCCAATTGTGACTTGCCCAGGGTCACCCAAAAAGCGTTAAGTGTCTGAGATCAAACTTGAACTCAGGTCAGGACTGGTGTTCTATCCACTGCACTACTTACTGCCCCAATGCTTACATTTTTCTTCTAAGTATATCAGTTTATACAAATTTTCCCATGTTTCTCTAAATTCTTTCAGAATCCTTCCTTCTTCACTATATCGCCTATAAAGGGTGGAGTGATTGATTCCAATGATTTTCCTATTGCTTAGAATAATTTTAAAAATTAGCATCAATCAACTACATTTCTAAAATATGACATTATAGGTATAGATATATACTATATATCTGTGGATTCTAAGCTCTGCAAAAGTTCTCCCCCCTAGGAGTGGGGGAAATTTTTATTTTATTTTTTTGATATTTCTTCTTTGGGACCAATCTTTATATTATTGCAACATTTAGTTTCAGTTATTTTGTGGTGGGTAGCCTTTCCACTTACATTGTTTCAGTCATTGTCAATATTGTTTTCCTTGTCATTTCTTATTAACTATGTGACCCTGGGTAAGTGATTTCACTGCCTCATTTTCTTTATCTGCAAAATAAGGATAATAATAGCTCTTATCTCCCAGGTTTATTCCAAGGCTAAAATAAGCTAATATTTGTAAAATGCTTTGCAAACTATAAAGACTAAATGCTTTTATTGTATAATAACATTCTATTACATTTCATATGGTCAAGGTTTTTTTCAGTCATTCTTCAATTGACAGGCCCCCATTTTGCTTCCAATCCTTGCTATTACAAAGCGTACTGTTTTCTTATAATCTTATTTTTTATATTTTGGACTTTTGCTTGTCTTTGATTTCTTTGAGTTATATGCTGAGTAGTGGGCCAAAAGATAAAAATGGTTTACTTTCTTAGCATAATTCTAAACTAATAAACAGAAGGATTAGACCAATTTATAGCTCCAACAACTTTTTAGTATTTCTACATTCCTGAGATTGGCAAAAAAGACTCCCCCAAATGTAATAAGGTGAGGTAAAATCTCAGAAATGATTTGACATTTCTTTTACCACTAATGATTTGAAGCATGTTTTCAAATATTTATACTTTGCAATTTTTCTTTTAAAAACTTAGAATCAAATCAACCAACAAGTATTAAGTTCCCAACATGTGCCAGGCACTGTGTTAGGCAAAGGAGGTACACATAATATTTTTTCAAAACCAGTTTTTGGACTCAAGTTTACATTTTATAAAGGGAATGATGTATGTGCACATAAGTAAAGTATCTCAAAGTAAATGCAAAGTAATTTTAAAATTTTGTATCTTTATAATGAACTAAAACATCAAGATTTTAATATACAAAGAAAAAAGGTTTGTATATGAAAGTATGAACTATTATATAGTTTATATATTAAATTTAACATAGTAAGAATAAAATTCCTGCTTTTCAGTCTCCTTTTGAATTTCTTTCTGTCCTTTCTAATTTCTTTCTGCTCCTTTCTATTTTTTAAAAAATATTTCATTGTCACTCTTTTCTTTCTTTTCTCCTATTTCTCATCACTATTACCACTCACCAACTCCTCCCCACTCCAACTAAAATTCCCAAATAAACTTTCTTGGCAGATAGGCTAAAGCAGGGTGACGGTAAATGACAGGCCTCAAACCCTGAGTTGAGTTAGGGGGTGTCTACCTCAAGTATATGAAAACTTATCCTGGCAGAATGGGTGGATCAGAACAATTTGTTCCATCAGTCAGGAAGCCAGCTGACAGAGACATTGTGGAATGCTTAGAGCTTGGTCAGACATAGAAGAATTCAAGGTCTTTGATCTACTGCATCATGGACCTTCACCAGACCTCTTGTCTTTTGTCCTGCCACTGGACTTTGATGATTCAGAAAGAGAGAATAAAGTTGACAGCTTTCAACTCTATCTCACTTAAATCTAATTTACAACCCATCCAAACCTGCCCATACTGTGTGACCCCATACAGTTCTGTAACTGAAGCTCATATAAAGATCACAGAGTTGGAGCTAGGACTTGAACCCATACTTTTATTGTATTAGTCATTCTACTGATAATAATAGCTAATATTTATATAGTGCTTACTATGTGCCAGATATGTGCTATGCTCTTTTATAAATATTAACTCTTTGATCCTAAAAGCAACCGTTGGAAGGAGGTACTATTATTATTATCTCCTTTTTACAGATAAGAAAATTTCAAGTAAACAGGCTAAGTGACATATCCAGGGTGACACAGCTGGTGAGTATCTGAGGCCATATTTGACAAATCTATCTGTATTAAAGCATGGTTACAAGTAAAAGAAAAGTCATACATAGGATCTCCAATAACAGCCTGCACTGAATCTCAGCCACCCAAATGGATAAACGAATTGTTCTCTTTCCCTTGCTTTGAGCTTGACCAACAATCTTACAAAGGTGCATGTTATTGGTGAGAAAGGGAAGAGAATAGATTGAAGATTAGATAATCATTTGTGTTATTGTGGTGATTCTGTTTTGTGCATGAATCAGTATGATATCACAGAAATGGCACTAGCTGTGAAGTCAGAGGATCTGGATTTAAATCGTCCCTCTGGTATTTATTATCTGCAAAATCTTGAGCAAATTTTAAAATTTTTCTCACCCTCAGTTATCTCATCTATAAAACAAGAGAACTGAATTAAGCAGTCTGAGGTTCCTTCCAATTCTGAAATTCTGTGATTTTCTGAAATATATTCTCATTTCTAGTCAACTGTATATTCTTATCTAGACAATAAGACAAGGAATACACTTTGGAGTTTTACTGATGCTGTTTTCTTTTTTTACAACACTATTACTATTACGAACTCCACATTACACATATACGATAAAGATCCTAATTATAGCATATACAGCCAAACAAATCAACACACTAAATCTAAAAACGTGCCTCATTACATTCTGCAATAAGGCATTAGTTTGTGAGCTCTTTGACAACAGAGAAAGTCTTTTGCTTTTCTTTGTATTCCCAGCACTTGGCACAATGCCTGGCACATAATAGGTGCTTAATAAGTGTTTAATTACTTGTTGACTGATCGTGAGACAAGAGAAATAGTATCCTAGTCTTCAGAAATCATGATTGGTCACTACATTGATCAGAGTTCTAAAGTCTTGCAGTCTTGTTTTCACAATAGGCACAATCATCATCCATTTGGTTTTTCCCAGGTGGATGGTTAATCCAAGCACTTCTGAATAGTTATATATCTCATTAGAAGTCTCTTTAATATTCTAGGCATTAAATACTCAAGTTGCCAAGTTTTTGATTGCTTTTTTTTCTTTCCATTCTTTCTTCTTTTACTTCTCTGGTATATACCCTCTTCTTTCCACTCACACCATAATCATTTTAGTTCAATCCCTTATAACCTCTTACTTGGACTATTATAATAGCCTTCCAGCTGGTCTCCTTGCTCTCATTCCTCCAATCTGTTTTCCATGCAGCATCCTCCCCACAGCTGCAAAATTTACATTCCTAAAACAAAGTCACTGACCATTTACTCCCTTATGGAAGAAGCATTATTGGTTCCCTATTGCCTCTGGAATAAAATATAAACTACTCTACTATATTCATGATTTAAAGCCCTTCACAGTTTGACTCCTGCCTATCTCCCCAGCTGTCCATATAGTCTCTCTTTCTCCAATCTAGCAAAACTGACCGATTAACTATTCAAAGTCCAGGACATTGCCTCTCTTGCCTCCTTGCCATTCCCATACTTGCATCGGTCTCTCTCCTTACCTGTACTTTGGAGAATCTTTAACTTTTCAAGACTTAGCTTAAGTCCCATTTCCTTCAAGAAGCTTTTTACAAGTGCTCACAGTTGTTTTTCCCATGACCCTCCAGCCTCCCCCCAATCACTTTGTATTTATTTTGTACATATTCTATATTTACTTCTCTGTGAACACGTGGTACCCCATAATACCCTTGAGGTCAAGGACTCTGTAGTTCCTATATTTGTGTTTCCAGTCTCTAGAACATAAACAATTAATAAATACCAGTGATTGATTGATTTATTGATTAAAGCAATCAGCACAAAGAGATCTGCAAACAGGCATAGCTAGAACACTTCACAAAATCAAATTCTCTTTTACATTAACTTATACTGAATCTCTCACAGTGACAAACACCTTCAACAAATGTCTTTCTGTTTTATGCCTCTATAAGGATACAAATGTCACAAAGTTCTCTGGCCCCATTTTCTCAGAGCCAATTCTATTACATCTCCCTCAAGCTTTGTGGGGGACAGATCTCTCTTCTCTAGGATCACCAACTATATTTCCTTCACTATTAGGAAGCAGTGATTAACAATTTAGTTCCCTTTAACATCAATAAGCTTTTACAAAGGGATATTTACTTCAAAGATATAGCAAAAACAAAGCACGTTTACCACCCAAACAGTTAAAGCCATGCTTTTCTCTATGTCATGTCAATCTAAATTTAACTCAATTCCTACAGTGAATTAGTTCCCCCAACTTCATATACAAAGGCAGGATCTCTGCCAAATAAGTCCTCATTTCAACTTCTGCTGGTATGTGTCCAGAAGGTCACTCTGGAAAATTGCTCTGGAAGATTTCTCTGGGCATTAATGAGAAGTTGGTTGAAATATCTGACCTGGGCTCCAAGTCCTGGAATTCTATAGCTTATTCTCCACACCTTTTAAAACTCTTAAAGTCAGGAACCCCACTTGCTTCCCCTGACATCATGAATGAAGGAGTACCTAAGATCTCCCAGAGTCAAATGAGGCAAAATATTGTAGCTGAAGTTAACAGGAATTATTTTTAATTGATGTTTTCTGCTTCTTCATCATGGTATCACATGTATTCTTCCCCCCTCTCTATTTCCCCCTCCCCCCGGTGAGTTACCCCATATGACAAATAGTATTTTTTTAGGGGGGGGTGGGAATCAGTACTAAGAAATTCCGTTACATCATTTTTTTTGTGTAATGTATAACATCTATGAATCTCCCAACTCCATGAAGAAGTTGGAGATGTCTTCTCATATCTCTTTGAGTCCCACTTTTTATAATTTTGTTATTTACTTTAAGTTTTTTGGTGTGTCATTCTTACCATTTAAATTGATTTAGTTGCTGTGTATACTGTTTTCTTGGCTTTGCTTTCTTCACTTTGCATCAATTCATATTGATCTTTCCATGCTTCTCTGTTTTTCATTATACACATCATTTCATTTTTAATATTTTATTTTCCCCTAATTACATGTAAAAACAATTTTTAAAAATCTTTTTAATAAAAATTTTGAGTTCCAAATTTTCTCCCTTCCTCCCTCCCTTCCTCCTTACTGGAGAGAGTATAGATTATGCATGTACAATCATGTAAAATATATTTCTACATTAGTCATTTGACACAAATAATTTCTTACAGCACAGTAATATTCCATTATATTCACATACTATGATTTGTTTAGCCATTCCCCAGTTGATGGTCATCTATTTTGTTTCCAATTCTTAGCTATCATAAAAAAGATGTTATAAATATTTTGAAATATATAGAAAAGTTTTTTCTTATTGAAGGTTTCCTTGTAATGAAGTCTAGTTCAAAGAGACATTTTAGTCACTGTATTTGCATAATTCCAAATTGCCTTCCAAACTGATTTCACAGCTCTTCCAACAATGTATGAGTGTACCGATCTCCCCACAACTCCAACATTGACTATTGCCATTTTTTGTCATTTTTCCAATTTGCAGAGTGTGAGGCAAAATGTCAGAGTTTTGATTTATATTTCTCTTACTATTAGCGATTTGGAGCATTTTTATGTGGTTGTGAATACTTTGCAGTTCTGAGAACTGTTTGTTCACATCCTTTGATGGCAGATCTTTTTTTTCCCCCTGAGGCAATTGGGGTTAAGTGACTTGCCCAAGGTAACACAGCTAAGAAGTGTTAAGTGTCTGAGTCAAATTTGAACTCAGGTCCTCCTGACTTCAGGGCTGGTTCTCTATCCACTGCGCCACCTAGCTGCCCCTATGACGGGTCTTTTTAAATGCAGAAGCCAAACAGTCTCTTCTTCCATGTAAAGTTATTTGATCTCAATTAGTTCCAGAATGTCTAAGAAGCTCCAGTTTTTCCAAGACACTTGTCCCTTATATGGCATAACAATTCTCCTGGGATTTCTCCAGAGAATAGGGTAGAGAGGTCCTATGGAAAGCACATGCACCAAACTCCCTCTACACAGATAAAAAGTCATATGGTTCTTTTCCTCAAGAAGCCTATTTTCTATTAAGGAGTGAAGGGGAAGAGAAAAAGAATAGGATTATCTTAAATTTTTAGAGTGAAAACTGAACATATACTTCTTTGTATTTATTTCAGTGAGGTACTTTAGGTAGTTTTTTCACATATCCCCAATTCTAAAGAATTCAAGATTCTAGAGTTAAAAATCTTTGTATTGTATTGGTTTTTTTATCAACGTTAAAAGCTTACAACAAACTATTGTAATAACTGAATATAATATTGTGAATTCAAATTGCATTGGTAAATAATGACAGATTTGATGTTATTCATAGAAACCTACTTCTAGATGTGCTTATTAGAAATAAAATTCCTTTTTATTTTATGCATTAATATAGTACTTTGAGATATTGGAGGCGGCCTCCAGGGAATCATACAATTTGTAAACTGTTCCTGATCATACTAACTCAATAAATTGGTCTAGTCCTCTTGATTCTATTATTACAATTTCTCATATCTGGCTCCTCTTTTCTATTCCCACTGCCATTAGCTTTGTTTAGGTCCTCATTACTTCTTCCCTCACCTATATAATAGCATGCTAACCAGTCATCCTGACTCCAGTCTCCAAACTTTCCATAAACATTATCCTGATACATGAATCTTGTCATCAATCCCACACCCACATTTTAGGGACTATGTATTTCCTAAAGCATCATCAATTCAGT
The DNA here is from genome assembly GCF_902635505.1 of Sarcophilus harrisii. Taxonomy (NCBI): domain Eukaryota; kingdom Metazoa; phylum Chordata; class Mammalia; order Dasyuromorphia; family Dasyuridae; genus Sarcophilus; species Sarcophilus harrisii. The sequence goes on along the minus strand of NC_045427.1, from coordinate 382,851,055 downwards.
ACTGGAAATATCACACTCCTTACCTAAAATTTAAGGTCCTCTATAGTCAGGCTACAGTCTACCTTTCCAGCCTTATCTTATAAAGCAGATAGATGACTGTGGGTAGAGTGTTAGGCTTTGAGTCTGGAAAATCTGAGTTCAAATCTGGTCTCAGACACTTACTTAAGTAACCCTGGGCATAATCTCTATTTGTCTCAGTTTCCCAAATTATTAAATGGAAATATTAATATCACCTATTTCCTAGGATTGTTGTCAGGATTAAATGATATTTATAAAAGCTTTTAGCACAGTACCTGGCCCATAGTAGGTACTTAATAATTGATTGTTCCCTTCTTTTTCATATTGTTTCCTTTTACCTACTCTGTTCTAGCAAACTAGACTTCTCTCCATCTCTGTCTCATCCGATTTTCCTTATCAGTGCCCTGGATAGTAAAAAAGAAAATAGGAAAGATGGGGAGTGGTTTGGGATAATAATTAATAATAATAATAATAATGATAAGTTCAGGTTTGAACATATTAAGTTTAAGATATCTATGTCCAGTTGGAAGTTAGAAAGATAATGGCCAAGAAAGAGATCTGGGCTAGATCAGTAGATCTAGGAATCATAAGTATAGAGATAATAGGTGAAAATTGGAGTCTATGGGAACTGATTAAATCACTAATTAAAGTACTAAAGTAAAGTAAGTCACTAATTAGAAAGGGAGAAGAAAAAAAGGTATAGGACAGCCTTAGGGAAAACCCATAGTTTGTCAGTATAACTTAGACAATTCAGCGAAAAAAATTATAAAGTTTAAAAGGCAGGAGAAGAAGCAAAACACAGGAGAGTATTAAGAAGAGGGTCATCGAAAATGTTAAAGGCTATAAAGAGATCAAGAAGGATGAGGACTGAGAAAGGATCGCTAATTAGGTGATTAAGAGATCACTGGTAATTTTGGAGAAAGTGGTTTCAATTGAATGATATGTTTGGAAGCTATATGACAGAGATTTAAGAAAAAAAGGGAAATAGAGGAACTTATAAATGTCCAAAAGAAGCCTAGCCAGAAAAGGAGAGAGGGATATGAAACTATGGCTACTGGGGATAGATGGCTCAAGAGAGGGTTTTCTTTTTTTTTTTTTTTTTTTTAATTTAATAGCCTTTTATTTACAGGATATATACATGGGTAACTTTACAGCATTAACAATTGCCAAACCTCTTGTTCCAATTTTTCACCTCTTACCCCCCCCCCCCCTCCCCTTGATGGCAGGATGACCAGTAGATGTTAAATATATTAAAATATAACTTAGATACACAATAAGTATACATGACCAAACCGTTATTTTGCTGTACAAAAAGAATCAGACTCTGAATTATTGTACAATTAGCTTGTGAAGGAAATCAAAAATGCAGGTGTGCATAAGTATAGGGAGAGAGGGTTTTCTGAAGTTGGGGGTCACACGAATAATAGAAAAGACAGGAAAAGAATTAAGATTAGTGAGAGTAGGAATGAGAGTAGGGCAATATACTGAGAACAAGGGGTAGAATGGGATCACATTACAAGTGATTAGATTGGTATATGAAAGTAATGGGATGACCAAGCGAATTTTAGAAATGCCTGGAAAGATTTACATGAACTGATGCTGAGAGAAACAAGCAGAACCAGGAATATATCGTACATAATAACAGCAGGAATGTGCAATGATCAAGTATTAAAGACTTAGTTTTTTTTCATTGGTTTGGTGATCCAAGGCAATACAATAGGCTTTGGACAGAAAATGCCATCTGCATCCAGAAAAAGAACTATGGAAACTGAATGTAAATCAACACATGCTATATTCACTTCTTTTTTTTTTCTGTTTTTTCATATCTCTTTTGGTTTTTCCCTTTTCCTCTGATTTTTCTCTCCTAACATGATTCGTAAAGCAATATGTTAAAATAAATGAACAAACAAACAAACAAAAAAGTGATTAGATTTGGTAAAGGGAAGGGTAAGCTTTTCTTGTAAAATGGGTAAAAGAGAAGTTGCAGTATCTAAGTGATGTAAAATGAAAAGAGATATAAGAAAGCTCTCTGTTAATGGCCTTTTTTTTCCCAGTGAAATATGAGATAAGGCTTTTACTGAGTGGGTGGGGAGAGGGGGGCTCTCAAGAGAAATGGAAAGGTTTAGAAAACATGTGGTGAGTGGAATAGTGACTAGGAAGTCACTACAAAAGTATAAATACTTTGCCTTGCTACAGTGAGAATCAATCCATTTGAGATTGTGCAATGTAAAGTTCTACTAGATGCAGTCAGTTTGGTTTTGTGATTGTCTTAACTCCGTTAAGCAACACTTGAATAGGAATAAAGGCATCAGATGATAGAATTAATCTGAGTCTAAAGCTTGACAGGGCATGATCTTGAAAGAAGAGAACAATGTGGAGCTGAACTACAGGAATCTCTTCCATATCAAGGAGGTTAGGAGGTGCTCCAATGTAATATTGTACATATATTTTATGAATTTATGAATTTTATTTGATTCAGCTGATGGCCTCTGCATATTGTCTGTGGTTTCCACAAAACTCCCTCAAAAATTCCCATTAATTTTTTTATGCTGACCCACAAAATATAGAAACCTCAATAGGGACCACTGTGATGTGGAACAGATAGCAGGAGTTCTGCAAATATGAAAACTGGGAAGGGAGAGAATTTTGCTAGTGCGGGGTGATATGGCCTGGGAAAGAACTGAGCAGTTAAGGGACTGTAGATGACAGTGAAGGTCACAGCAAAAACAAAAAGCAGGTCGTGGAGGCAGAGAGAGAAGTGGAATGATGAGAGGTTATGATCAGAAAAGGGAGTTTTAGAGTTCATAAACATGGAAATGGAATGTTTATGGATGATGGCAAAATCAAGATGGCCATCTTTGATGTAGCTGAGGTAGGGTAAAGAAGCAAATCATAGAAAATACATAGGTTGAAGAACTGGGAGATTAGTTTTTGAGGGAGAGCCAAAGTATATGTTGAAGTCTCCTAGTATGAGGACAGGAACTGGGAAGGAGTCAGGCAGGGAACAGGGAACACAATTAAGAATGTCCCCACAGTCATTGATTGGATGGTAAATATGGATTGAGAAGAGGTTACTGAATAATGGTGTTAGGAGAGCTTGAAAGTAGCAAAGAGGAACTCAATTCAACTCCACCATCTAGATTTATGATGTTATTTTGATTTTGCATCAACAATGTGACATACGTAGTAAGTGGTATGAAATATTTGTTAATTTTGATTTCTTGAAGGAGGGCACAGGAAAGACATTCAGAACATATCCTGCCTTCCTCTTTGAAAAAAAAAAAGGTTGTCTACCTTTCTTATTCTCAGCAATACAATGATCCACCACTATTCTGAAGGACTTATGATGAAAAATCCTATCCATATCCAGAGAAAGAAATTGATTTTGTCTGAATACAAAATGAAGCATACTCTTTTTTCTCCTCCTCCTTTTTTTTTTTTTTTTTTTTTTTGAACACTTGTTTTCTTTTACAACATGACTTTTATGGAAATGTTTTGCAGAACTTCACATA